>NC_059389.1:8865000-9165000 GCF_019703515.2 Myxocyprinus asiaticus
TTATAGTTGTACGGGTTTATGCCAATCAAATTGCTAGTGTGAGAAAAATTGCATACATTTTAAACATGTAAACAGCATGAACACACCTGACAGGTGTAAAGCTGGAGAATTCAGCCCAACCCGTCTTTGCATCTGCACGGGAGTTTGGAGAGCTCCAACCCCCTGGGTTAGGCACTGCAGCCGGGGAGACAGACACAGGCGCACTCGGGTCCGTGGAGCTGCCTGTGTCCATGGGTATATCATCAAAATTTGCCGTCCACACTGGACCTGAACCAAAACCATATTCCGAGCAATGAGTTGTGATTCTTCCATCAGTTAAAGACTAAACAGTGGCAGATCTGGCCAATGTGCTTTCTATATTTGTTTTAGTACCGTCCCCAGTGTCCACTTCCATTCTGTCGTCTGATGTGGTGTTAGTGGACTCAAACGGGTCTCGTTTCCCATCCTCCTCCTCAGAGTCGGTGCTCTCCTCGCTGTCTGTACTACCTGAACTCCTGCAGGGGGGAAAAAGAGAAGTAAACCATGGAGAATCAAAAGAAAACAATGGCACGACAAAAAAAACGCTTCATATAAGTTTGTTACAAGGAGAAGGTTTGATACCTGGGGCGTCTCTGAGCTTCCGGGGCAAACGTGACATCTTTCTCATCCCAAATATCTTCCTCATCAGATCCAGCATCTTCAAACTGTTGAATCTTCTCTTTACAGCAGGCCTCAAAGAGTGCCATATTTGCCTAAAAGCACAGCAGGAACAAAACTAAAAAAACACATCATGAGCTTTTCAATGAACTCATAGAACCACCATACAAATGAATACATTACTGACACAACACTGTTTTATTTAGACATCAACTTGCTTTGCTGTAGTAGTAGAAAACAGAGCTTAATACACCATAAAAAGGCTTGTGTCTAGCTAAACAGCATAGCAAATTACATACTTACACTTTCATTTGTATTCAAGGAAAAATTGATGTCTGATATTCTATCAAAGGGAATACTGCAAAGTTAGAGAGAACAGATTTCAGTTTGGCTACATCGTTTACACAATGACACCACACAACAACAGCTTAACACAGACCAGCATGCCATCACCGACAGCTTGACTAATAACAAAAAGAACCCCCCATTCATGTGTTAGGGTCACCACCACACCAGTCTTAAGAGCGAGTGACAATACAAAGAACGGTGTAATCTAGGTAATCTGATTGAGGACATAATGTATAATACAATCTAGAATGATTAATGATTTCATTCAATGATTTTCTATAACCCCCAAACACTAATAAAAATAAAAACACCCCTAACAAATCAGACAAAGCCCCATTAACAATGCTTAAGCCCCCAAATGATTGGTTACTGGGAAAATGGCAGTAAACCTGAAGAGAGTCATGCACTATTGGTACTTACTCCCCGACATCTTCCTGATCGGCAAACTCTTCGTCATTGAAGCCAAACTGCTCAATAAAATTGGACGTCATTTGTTGCATCTGATAATCAGAAAAGGCCTGGCAAACCCAGGACCAACGATAATGATATAGTCTTGACACTACAATGAAGCTTAATTTCAAAACAGCTGATAGCAGTTAAGTCTTACATCAAGCACTAAAAGCACCAACAGTTTAAATAGAAAGGCATTAGCTTTGAACTTAGATATTACAATATATAGCAGTTTTTGTAAGCTCATCCAGGCACAGACTTACTTGCTGTAAGGAGGAGTCCTGGTGGAACCCACTGTCTTTGAAATCTACCTCATCATCACTGGATGAGTGTATGTGGTGTGTGCTAACCTGAGAACAAAAGAAAGATTGTAGCTTATTCCCAAAAATAAGAAAACGAATACTGAAAGAATACTTAAAAAAAAAAAAAAAAAAACACCTTTAAAAAATGGTTAATGCAGATTCCTATATAAACAGAATGTGGGGTGGTCGACAGCCAGTATAATATATGATATACATGAGGTTATTTTAATACAGGGCAAATTAAGATGTTTACCCATATGCTGAAATTAGACAAAATATTTACTCTAAAAATATAAAGTTGAATATAGAGACTAAATTAACTATATTTGAAAAAAAGAATTGTGCATTTTCCATTCACAAGGCACACTTTACAAAATGGTTAAATAACTGCCAGAAGTTTACATACACCTCAGCCAAATACATTTAAACTCTGTTTTTCACAACTCCTGACATTTAATCATAGAAAACATTCCCTGTATTAGGTCATTTAGGATCACTACTTTATTTTAAGAATGTGAAATGTCAGAATAATAGTAGAGAGAATTATTTATATCTCTCATCACATTCCCAGTGGGTCAGAAGTTTACATACACTTTGTTAGTATTTGGTAGCATTGCCTTTAAATTGTTTAACTTGGGTCAAACATTTTAGGTATCCTTCCACAAGCTTCTCACAATAAGTTGCTGGAATTTTGGCCCATTCCTCCAGAATGAACTGGTGTAACTGAGTCAGGTTTGTGGGTATATCGGATTGAGGTCAGGACTTTATGATGGCCACTCCAATACCTTGACTTTGTTGTCCTTAAGCCATTTTGCAACAACTTTGGAGGTATGCTAGGGGTCAATATCCATTTGGAAGACCCATTTGAGAGCTTTATCTTCTTGGCTGAAGTTTTGAGATGTTGCTTCAATATCACAATTTTCCTTCCTCATGATGCCATCTATTTTGTGAAGTGCACCAGTCCCTCCTGCAGCAAAGCACCCCTACAACATGATGCTGCCACCCCTACGCTTCACGGTTGAGATGGTGTTCTTCGGGTTGCAAGCCTCACCCTTTTTCCTCCAAACATAACGATGGTCATTATGGCCAAACAGTTCAATTTTTGCTTCATTAGACCAGAGGACATTTCTCCAAAAAGTAAGATCTTTGTCCCTGTACGCACTTGAAAACTGTAGTCTGGCTTTTTTGTGGTGGTTTTGGAGCAGTGGCTTCTTCCTTGCCAAGCAACCTTTTAGGTTATGTTGATACAGGACTCGTTTTACTGTGGATACAGATACTTGTCTACCTTTTTCTTCCAGCATTTTCACAATGTCCTTTGCTTTCTTGGATTCATTTGCACTTTTCTCACCAAACTACATTCATTTCTAGGACACAGAATGCATCTCTTTCCCGAGCTGTATGATGGCTGCGTGATCCCATGGTGTTTATACTTGTGTACTATTGTTTGTAAAGATGAACATGGTACCTTCAGGCATTTGGAAATTGCTCCCAAGGATGAACCAGACTTGTGGAGGTCCAACATTTTTATTTTTCTGAGGTCTTGACTGATTTATTTTGATTTTCCCATGATGTCAAGCAAAGAGGCACTGAGTTTGAAGGTAGGCCTTAAAATACATCAACAAGTACACCTCCAATTCAGTACACCTCCTATCAGAAGCTAATTGGCTAATTGTCTAAAGGCTTGACATCATTTTCTGGAATTTTCTAAGCTGCTTAAAGGCACAGATAACCTAGTGTATGAAAACTTCAGACCCACTGGAATTGTGATATAGACAATGAAAAGTGAAACAATCTGTCTGTAAACAATTGTTGGAAAAATCACTTGTGTCATGCACAAAGTAGATGTCCTAAATGACTTGCCAAAACTATAGTTTGCTAATATTAAATATGTGGAGTGGTTAAAAACAAGTTAATGACTTCAATCTAAGTGCATGTAAACTTCTGACTTCAACTATCTTTCATAAAAAAATAGGTAACATTTACAGAAAGTACTGAACTGTTTAAATGTAGAGCTGCTTATAATGCATTGATATGATAAATTCTAAAAAAAAAAAAAAAAAAAAAAAGAGCAATCACTGGTGTCATTGAGAAAAAAAAAAAAAAAAAAAAAAAGAAAAAGAAAAAGAAAAAAAGCCTTGAGAACACTTACTAAATCTACAGTGTTTTTCTTGTTTGTATCTGATAGCTGTCCTGAAGTGAAGGCTTCCCATCGTTCCCTGTCCTCTTCTGGAAGCTCTGAAAGTGAAAATATTAAGTGGAAACAGCTTGGAAAAGAACATGAAAAACCAGAGAAACTTTTATACAGAACAAACCGGAGATGAACTGCTGAATTTGTGCCCCATTGGGGCCCTTGTCACCGTTGTGGACTATAGAGTTTGCTATTCTGGTCAGGTGACCCATGTAACCTCGCCTTCGCCCACCCTCTGCCCTGTGAAAAGAGAGATAAAGGTTTATTAGAGGCCTCTTAAAATAAAAAAAATTATAATCTTAAAAAGACCTCAAAATTGATTAACAGGTAACAAATGCAATTTAAGGTTTACTCACTGTTCCTTCTCATTTGATCCCCAGGCATCAAGAATTCTTTGTATTAACTGGCACTTCTGAAAGAGCTGCAAATTAAAACAGAAGAGGACAGATCAAACTTGGAACTTATGTAAAACAATTATCTTGCATTGTGAAGAGAAGGCGTGTAGAGGAATAAACTCACATGTTTGATAAGGATATTTTCTCTTATGGGCTCTTGGTCATTTTCTCTGTTAATTTCAGGGGAGTCACTTTGGGTTGAAGGCATCGCTAAGATCATCGCCGTACAGATTTCTACTTGTGTGTGTAGAAAATTATTCCACAAGTATTTGAAGTACATATCCTACAGATTAAAAAAAATAAAAAGAGACATTAATTGAATTAGTTATTTTGAAACATTTATGAATCTTGAATACAAACATGGAAAGATAAACATTTTAAAAAACCTATCAACAATGACTTGATTTCCACAGAACATACTGTTTGCAGATGTGAATGCTTAACCAAATTATTGCCATCACATGATCCCATTGTACATATTTAAGGTGGTAACAAACCAAAAGTGTTACCATCAACTAAATAAACCAACCTCGTTTTTATTCAGGTAGCGAGCTATAAACATGTCAACAGATTAATAAATTTGCAGAGCAAGATTCTCTTCAAACTGGTGCTCTACCATAAAGGTTCGACTTGAAATTAAAAACTGTTAAATGGCAAGACAAAGTAAAATCAGTTTACAAAAATGCTCATTCTGAGAAAGCAACAGCTGTTGCATTATGATGTATTATGGAACGCAACATCACATGAAATTGAGCTTGCACAGCTAAAATAAACTGCATTCACGCACATACACGGAGTAGGTTTCAAGCATTAATCATGCTTCCAAAACTCACTAGTATGACTCCTAGAGTGTTGAGAGCTACGAGCTCCTGGTTGATGATATGCGTGTTGGTCTGCAGAAGGCTGGTCACTAATCGCACCACATTGAGGCGAGTGTTCCCCACCGGTGGATCCAACAACCCCCACGTAGTGTTCAAGACAGTTTTCTAATAGAAACAAACAGTAAAAATGTATTAGATTTGAATATGTTACTGAAAGTGATAATTTTTCAGAGACAGAAGAGTTTCATTTGTTTAGATGTATAATACTAAAAGCAAACTGTACAGAATCAAACTACTTTTTCTATGGAGGTTTGACTAAGTACATGCAAGACTCAACCTAGTTGTATTTGTACAGGCACAAAGTCTTCCTGCTATCTAAAGCTTAATGAAATTAGGAATTTGGAGATTATGGTCTAAGTGAGATCAGCTGATTTAAAGTGGCAAAGTTTAACTAACACACTGTTGAAGTCCTACAGCTCACCTTTGGGGGCTCGAGCAAAAGCTGGTGAAAATCTTTCAGTCTGGGTCTGACAGCATCTAAAATACTCTGATTGACAGAGAACGATGGATGGTTCATACCAGGAGGACAAATCTCCAGATGGCCTTCAAATCTAAAACAGAAAAGATGATATTCAGGCATGGAAACAGATTCAACATAACCTAAAACCAATAATGCACTCACGCTGGTCTCCGTGTCTCAAAGAGGGTTAGAAGAATCTGGATTACACTGACTATGGCAGACTCGTTCTTCTCTTTGTCAAAGATGTTAGACAGCAATTGCTCTACCGTCTCTTGTCTGAAAAGGAAGCCACATGATTAATTGCGATTTTCAGGCCAACAACAAAAGGTGTCACTACAATTTTAGTGTGCCTGAAACTAGAGCTCAACCTTTATCTCTCCGAAAATGCCATTTTTCTAAAGTTACTGATCGAGGAATTAGTATGAACTTCATTGACACGGACAGACTCACTTCTCCAGTGTGCCCAGCAAGGGATCTGGCTCAGAACAGCCCTGGACCTGGAACATCTGATCCTTGCTCAGCCGAATGATCTCACAAAGCGACTGGGATGCGTTTGAGTGTCTCTGTGCAGAAGGAACAAGCAGTTATCATTAAGAAAAGTGATGTTCTTTAGGTTTCGTGAAGCATCTGACTAAAAGCACCACTTACTTCCTCATCCTGAGATGGGTGTACCATGTCTATCAGCCTCTGTATTACTTTCTCTTCGTTTAACCACTGCAGGAGAATAAATATAAAAAAAATTTTAAAAAAAGAAAACGGAGAAGGAATTATGAGTGAGTGGATTAAATGGACTAAAATGGACTAATCCCTGATGACTTTCCTGCTGTATACAAATTATTAATATGCATAAAACAAAAACCTCATACTTGTTTTGTGCTTGAATGCACAATTCTACACATCATTGAAACCACTCGGACATCAAAACTTCATAGATTGCATTCTGTGATCACTCACATTTAATACATCTTGTCTAAGCTGCTGTGGCTCAATGCAGGTGAGCATCCTGAGCAGGAGGTCCATAATGGCCGAGGTCCCTATGTGTTTGATTATCAGATCTACAAAGTCTTCTCTCTTCCTGAGGAATTCCACGATCTAGAGGCAGATAGAAGATTCAGCATGCATTGCTAAATGCACCAAAACTCATGATCATTCAAATTCATTTGGTTTTAATGTCTAATGAATTTTATCCAGTGTGGCTTTTCGCACACCTGCTCTGGTTTCCTCCCGATGAGAATGCTGAGGACCTTGCTGAAGAAACTTGCAAGCAGTGGGTTGAGGGGAGTCTCATTCTGTAGGAAGCTGTAGAGTTTCATCAGTAAACTTTCATCTTCACCCAGCTTGTCATTGATCTGGCCAACATCTGAGGTCAGGAGTTCACAGGATATGTTGGGATACCTTTAAATACAAAAAAGGACAAGGCATTAACATTCAACCATACAAAAAAAAAAAAAAAAAAAAAAAAAAAAGCTCAAATACTGATCCACAATGAAAGTGAACTACTGCAGTAAAGTGACAAAATCACAGCCAATCAGAACATATTTAATGTTTACCTCACAGCTATGTGGAGCACAATGCTAAATTGTTGTTAAATCACAGTGGCCGGGGCTACCAAAGCAAAGATGACAAATAGAAATGGACAACTGTTTCATTTGTCACAGTTATAGCTGGTTAGAACACAGTGTTAAGCCATGTGTGTGTTTTTTTTCTTCTTCAATTAATAATCAGATGGGAGAAGTGTAACATATTTCAGTTTTAGCACTTAATTTTTACCCAAGAAAGAATTCTTACTTATATTTGATCTTCTCCTCCACATTGTCGCTGGGCTCCTGGGTGATGTAGCCCACAAGATCTTCCATGCACTGCGGCCTGACCAGGAAGTCAACAAGTTTGTGGTTCTGAGCCTTGCATTCCTGCAGGACGTCCTCCTCATCCATCACCTCTGTCAGCGTCACGTCATCTTTCTCCAGAAGCGTGTCGATGTGGGACGTTGTGTGCAGATCAAACTTCCAAAACATGGTGCTGCTGCAATATAAATGAACAGGAAGGAGTGGTTACAGAGTATTTGGTTACTATGGTTACAATACAGACTGAGGGCTCAAATTCTTTTTCACTGTCAAACTGAAAAGGAAATCAGGTGAATCTATATTTCCATAAACTTTCATGCTGAAGATTTTAAACTTTATATTCTATACAGTGTTCTGACATAGAAAAGACCACAATTAAAATGTGTCTAATTATAAAAACACTGAAAACACCACTAACCTGAGTGTAGCAGAGACCAGAGGGTAAAAACTCTGATTAAAAATAAAATAATGCTTGTACTCTTTGGGACTTCAGGCCCATTACAGGCACCACAGGCAGCAGAAACTGGACAGACCCTTACGTACAGGACACATGCAGCAGAGATGTCTTCTGCCACAGCAAAACACTTAACACACACCTGCAACACAGAACAGACAAGACTAATAAGAGAGATACACTTAACATAAATTGCTCAAGGCATCCATTAGTGAAGGTTAACAATCAAAAAATACTTTTCTGAAGTCTTATAGGGTTAATGTACCCACAACAGAAAATTCTGTTGATATTTACTCACGCTTACGCCGTTTCAAACCTGTATGACATTAAAGACTAGCAGCCTCAGTCAGCATTCACTTTTATTGTATGGAAAGAAAAGATACAATGAAAGTGAAAGGTGCCCGAGACAGTAAGTCCCTAACACTCTGCTTCACATCTACTTTAGCATTCCACAGAAGAAAGCCATACAGGGTTGGAACTAGGCACATGACGGTATTCCACGGTAATTAACATGCACAATATGGTTATCATGGGCACTTCAAAACACCGTAAATAATTCTAGGTATCCTTCTAGCTAAACTATTTAGATTTTTCTGATAGCACTGTAGTTTTTTCCCCTGCAACGAATTCATGATTTGTATGTGGTACAAATGACACATGCGCACTGTAACGTAAACAAAAGCAACGTGGATGAGAAGCAGAGCTGAATGAGGAATGCAGCCGACTCTTTATTTGCCTTATAATAGGGTTAAGTCAGAAGTGTGGAAGTATTTTGGGTTCCATAAAAATGTAGAGGGATTGTTGTTTGGAGATGGTTTCCCTTTTTACATGTGGCAGAGAAACATGGGAAAAGCTCCAACATGTTCACTTAGCTGCGGGACAGGTAAGTCGTGAGAGTTCTGCTCGTTTTTCCTCAAACTGTTTTTGAAAACTGAGAGACAACATTCTAAGAGACAACTAGCTAAGTGGCTGTTGTCATTTGGCCACTTGCTTTCAACTGACCAAGTGTAGTTCACTAAAACTCTGCTAGCTACATTGTAATGTTTGCGTCTTGTAGTAACAACTAAAATACAGTTGTAATCAGCTAATACGACGTCTTGTAATGAATAATAGTAATGTTGGCACAATGATAATTTCAATAGTTTAAGTTGGAACGCAACACAATCGTACATTGCCATACAGTGCGAATGAACTTGTGGGTATCAAATTTGTATCTAGCGCCTAACTACACTGGCGGCCAAAATTAGGAATAATGTACAGATTTTGCTCTTATGGAAAGAAATTGGTACTTTTATTCACCAAAGTGGCATTCAACTGATCACAATGTATAGTCAGGACATTAATAATGTGAACAATTACTATTACAATTTGAAAAAAAATGTTCAGAACTTCTTAAACTACTTCAAAGAGTTCTCATCAAAAAATCCTCCATGTGCAGCAGTGACAGCTTTGGAGATCCTTGGCATTCTAGCTATCAGTTTGTCCAGATACTCAGGTGACATTTCATCCCCTGTAGCACTTGCCATAGATGTGGCGGTCTTGTCTCACGCACCTTACAGTCTAGCTGATCTCATAAAATCTCAATGGGGTTAAGATCCATAACACTCTTTTCCAATTATCTGTTGTCCAATGTCTGTGTTTCTTTGCCCACTCTAACATTTTCTTTTTGTTTTTCTGTTTCAAAAGTGGCTTTTCTTTGCAATTCTTTCCATAAGGCCTGCACCCCTGAGTCTTCTCTTTACTGTTGTACATGAAACTGGTGTTGAGCGGGTAGAATTCAATGAAGCTGTCAGCTGAGGACATGTGAGGCGTCTATTTCTCAAACTAGAGACTCTGATGTACTTATCCTCTTGTTTAGTTGTACATCTGGCCTTCCACATCTCTTTCTGTCCTTGTTAGAGCCAGTTGTCCTTTGTCTTTGAAGACTGTAGTGTACACCATTGTATGAAATCTTCATTTATTTTGGCAATTTCAAGCATTGTATAGCCTTCATTCCTCAAAACAATGATTGACTGACGAGTGTAAGCTGTTTCTTTTTTGCCATTTTTGACCTAATATTGACCTTAAGACATGCCAGTTTATTGCATACTGTGGCAACTCAAAAACAAACACAAAGACAATGTTAAGCTTCATTTAACGAACCAAATAGCTTTCAGCAGTGTTTGATATAATGGCAAGTGATTTTCTAGTACCAAATTAGCAATTTAGCATGATTACTCAAGGATAAGGTGTTGGATTGATGACTGCTGGAAATGGGGCCTGTCTAGATTTGATCAAAAATGACTTTTTTCAAAGCGACAGTGCTGTTTTTTTTTTACATCAGTAATGTCCTGACTATACTTTGTGATCAGTTGAATGCCACTTTGGTGAATTAAAGTACCAATTTCCTTCCGAAACTGCAAAATCTGTACATTAGTCGAAACTTCTGGCTGCCAGTGTATATATTAGCAACTGGTTTGCTATTCAGAAAAAACATGCATACTATTATTGTAGCCTAGTAGCTGGCTCGATACAATTAGTCTAGCCTTTAACATTAGCCTCAACAAGGTAAGTTGTATATGTGTACTGATCTGTAAAGATCAGTGGCCCCATGGCATAATGACCATTTAAATATTAAAGGTGCTGCAAGCGATTTTGGCCATTCTAGAATTTCCACAAGAAACTCCCTCTTTCCAAATCCTGCACTCCAAAGATGCCAAATGAGCTTGATTGAGACCAAACTCGAGCAGGAGTGGTTGTCAAAAACAACAGCAGCAAAATAGCGCCCTCAGCTGACAACTGTGATGAGCATCATGGTATAAAATGGCATTAATTTGCCCACATAACTCGCTTCATCTACAATACTATGAGAACACGAAAAATGATTGACGGGCAGAAAGCGTCAAGAGACCACGACATGGAGACATTTTTGTTTGCGATTTACAGTCTAGAGCGGTCACAGAGACCAGTGAGATATCTCATGGACTTCTATCATTATCTTTCAGGGAGTAAGAAATTGTTTTGCATACCTTTCCATAAATTAAAAAAAAATAAAAAAATCACTTACAGCACTTTTAAGACATCAACTTAATGTTATATTTGGCATATTATATCTATGGTGTTGATGGTAGTTTTTTAAACTATCAGGGTTCTTTTCAAAGTTCATTGCTATCTGTTCATTTAAAAGGCCAGTTTGGTATTGAAAAAGTAGTTAAACTTGTTATTAAGAGAACAACAAAGTTTATCATTCAAACAATTTTTTGTAATGTAATTCAATACTGTGATAATACCGTATACCGTGATAAAAGCTTCAGCAATAATTGTGATGTCCAAATTTGATACCGTCACATGCCTATCTGGAACTAAGAGTGTGCTTAAATAATGAAGAATCAAGTCATGTGTATAAATGATCATGAATTTATTAGTTATTTACTTGTCGTTATTAGTCATGTCATTAAAAATAACTACATAAACGAGTCATTTATTTGGGATTTCATGTGCTTCATCTGTCATTTAAGAAGAGAACCAAACAAGTTCCTTGTTATGACGTTGGCAGCCTAGCAACACTCAGACACGGTTGAACTCTGCCCAGTCTAACTTCTCTGATGCATCTTCAAGTATTGCTACCTCAATCCAGACATGACTTGGCCTTTGCAGTTTCATTTTATACAGTTTGTGCCAATATTAGACATCTAGTCTTGTCATAAAATTGGTTTCATTTTCCTTTCAGGGTGTTTTTCATTATTATTCTTAAAATTCCCTGAGGAAGGTACATGTGTGTCAATATTGAAAAGAACAATTGCAATTATTTTAAGCTAATTGCAGATATTTCCATTTGCCATCAAGCCATCTGACAGCTCTCATGACAAACTATTGTGATTAAACACCAACAAGCAGCATGCAATAATATTTTCCCCAGTCTACAAAGCCGGCAAACAGCCATCTTGAATTTCATGAATGGCTAAGAGGAAGGAAAGCTTATTAATAGATTAAGGGGGTTGGGGCTAGGCTCGCCTGAAAGATCTTCAACACTGGCGTCCATCCATCCTTCAGCAAATATGTTCTGTGATTCTTCTGACATAAACTCAATAGTTATTAGTGCGTACGTGCGCTGAGTATCCAGTTTTAAATTAATATGTAATGGTGAGCCACATAGGACATTTATGCATGCATAAAACAACACTAACGCTGCAGGTTCTTTTCTGTAGAGACAGTCTGATCAATGTCATAGTGATGACTTATGAAAGATGCTACAGAAAACATAACCACCAATGCAACCGAAAGGCTCATATATTAGCATGGAAACTTTAAATCTGTGTAAAAGGTTGACATTAATTTGGAGTTCAAAGCCAGCATACCGTCACCTGCTTTGACTAATGTCAGCCATTTATAACACCTTAACCAACAACAGGCCTGAACAGCATCACTCTGATGAACTGTGAGAAGTCCATCTGTCACTTCAAAAAAAAAAAAGGGGGGGGGGGGGGTCTTTAAACCTGACCTTAGACTCATTTCCATATGGTTTGGAATTGTAATTTGTCATGTCCATGTAGGATACCAAATGGGTGATTCTCACAAAACCTGTCAAGAAAATGTCCTGGTCCCGATTTTACTCCAAAATCAGAAGAAACATATTTTGCATATAAAAAAAATGAAGCCTATTTTTAGTGCCATTAAATATGTGTCATTGTGACATTTTTTACGAACATTTTAGTCCACAAATTTTCATTATGTGATTTTTTAAAAATATTATTTAAATTGAAAAGTTTTTATACATCATAAAAATCCCCAGTTACTGCCTTTTATTTTTGCAGATTTCAATTTCTTTTCAAATCATTGCACTTTAAAAAAAATGTTTTTACTGTAATGACTATGTTTTACAGTAATGAGAATCATCACTGAAAACAAAGAGACAGTTTCAAATGTTACAACTCAATTTCTCATGACCACAACACAAAAATAATAATAATTGTAAAGTATTTATAATAGGGCAGTGAATTGATTAAAAACTGAATTATTCGCACAGTTTTCTGTGATTCAGTTAATCGCAATTAATCATGGTACATGGCCCATTAGATCAAACATTCAAATATAATCATAAGTATACTGAATTTACTTAATACTTTGTCTCAAAGAACGTGCAAGAAATTGGTTAGTCATTTATTTTGATTATTTAAATATGCACATTAAAATTTTCAAAAAAATTATATATACTACATTTGCATATAGAGTTAATTAGGGATCTTTACAGGTATAAATCTTTGATACAAGTATATGTATAGGCCTACATGCCGTAAAATCAGTGGACATCCTAGATTTAAAAGTTGGGCAAAATCTTCTGCCGTTTTCCAGTGGAGATTTTTTTAATAATAGGATCAAACGGGCAGATTCAATTCACATCAATCGTTATTGGCAAAATAGACTTGCCAATGCATTAGACAATACATATATAAAACAAGTTTATTTTGCTGAAGTTGAAAATCTCAAAACTATTATTTTCTCTGGCTGCCGCTCAGACTCCATCGCGCACACAATGGGTCTCTCTTGTGCAGTTTCGCTTTTGACACTCGCTCAGATGACTATGAGCATTTTCGGGTGAAGCGAAGATATACGGCAGCTTGCCTATTTCTCTCCCAAACTTGGCTCACCACTTTTTTATGAATTTCTTTCATATGTAAGCAATACGGACATTATAACTGAAATATACCCACATGAATCAATATCGAATTGAGAGCTTGTGAATTGGAATCGCATCGGGAAATCTGTATGAATACCCAGCCCTACAAATCACAAGCTCTTTTGAAATCTATTTTCACCTCAAATTAGCTCCAGATGTTTACGGGTCTCGTATTTGCGTTGCTCTGATCTGTAGTGTATTACAAATACTCTGAACATAAGTCTGATGATACTTTGGTTCAGCATTCTCAAAGCGGTTCTGTGCTCGATACACATGAATTCCATCTCGTGCTCGGATTATGCGTGTTAATTACTGAACAGATGGCTCCAAGTTTGGTTTGTGCGCATCACTAACGTACGCCAACCACATTCGATTTAAAGCGCTCCAGATTTACTTCAGTTGCACATTTGCGTAATTCCAATTAAGTTTAGCCATTATAAGTTTCTAAACAAATCTAAAGTAACCCCATGAGACTGGGGTTGTGTGTAGCGAAGAGATGACAGTATTGTTGACAATGTCTATTCAAACTAATCATTGAAACAAAAACATTCTAGTTTTCCACCAAAATAAAGGCTTGAGACCATATAGCAATGCCACATACAAAATTATTGCAATGCTAATAATAATAATAATATTAAAAATTATCTTTTAAAGAGGATTTAAGTCTGAACAGCCTAGAGAGTAACTTTTGTATTGACAGTAAAGCATGGGCAATCATTTACTAGTTTGCAATTTTTACACCTCGTTCAACGTGAGAGCTGCTGTTTATTGATATTGAATTGATATCTAAGCAGTGGAAACAGTTTTAATTGTTCTAAATGTAGGCTTAATTTTCTTTATGGAAATATAATTTATATTGATTGCATTTCATATTTATTTTGTATTGATTTGGGCTAAAAATTAAATTTTCTTGACCAGTATTGCGAGAATCACCCAATATACATACATAGTTAAATACTTCTGCCAAAAGTAACAGATCTGCCATATTCAGGTCAACTTACGCTGACTTTATCTTGTGCAAAATTGGTGCAAAATGTGGAAGAACTACTTGCTACCGTAGATAACCTGTACCACCGAAGCTTGAATAACACGGAGCGGAAAGAAATCCCCTGAAACTCTTGTGACTCCCTCTCAGAGGTTATATAAAGTATTGCCAAACCTCCCCAGCATCCCAGAGGCCACAACAACACAACTCCTCCGGTTGCACTCAGAATGGAGCCTGCGATGATCATCTGCTCAAGTGGACCATACAAATGTGCTGCCATGTCAAGGATTGTTTACAAGTGTGAGTGATCTGCTCATGTTAACAACCTTGTACAATGGGCTGTCAAATACAAATCACATCATACAGGACCAGAAAAAAAAGAAAAGAAAAAAAAAAAAAGAGAGAAGCTGTTTTCCAAGCTGGTTAAGAGATCAACATGATCCTAGTTGTTTTTATGTGGATATTTCAAGACAAAATGCAAATATACAGATCTATGTTTAACTCCACAGAGCTGGAATGCTGTGTTCAAACTGTACACTGAAATAAGTGGCTAGATTAGATAAATTAATTACAGAGATTTACATTTAAACCACAGCTACAGTCTACAGTCTGCTGAAGGATCCTTGGAAGTCTAATTAAGTTGATATAAAACAAATTCAAACACAAACGTAATTAGATAACCCAGCAGTCCTGACACTAAATATGACCTGAAAAGGCACCAGAGGCTTTTAAATTTAAAATAATCTAAATATTTCTGTTGGTGTTTTGGCTGTGTCTCAACACATTGTGAGCTGCCTACCTAGACAGCATATTTGGGTCACCATAAGAGCGTTATAACGTTTAAATCTAAAGTTTGAACGCGCGTATGATGCTCAAAATTACTGTCTAGGTAGGTAGCTCACTAGGATTTGACACGCAGCTTTTGCGTCTCACTTTCAGAAGTTTTTCGGCATGTCTGGCCCCGGCATTAGCCGACATGCAGCTTTCATCAGCAAAATAACACAGAACGAATACTTTTAAGAACACTAGAATGGTTCAAATGTAACAAAATCCCCAAATGTGAGAATAACTGAGTTGAATGAGAGAAAAGGAAAAACAACCCAGAGAAGTGGCAGCTGGCTAACGCTAAGCTTACAGAGACACACACAACACAAATACGTACCAATTAAGAAAACGGAACACTGCCTGAGCACGGCATGAAGACTGCGGAACCTTTGGCTAAAACGGTCACCGGAATAAAAAAAGAAAAAATAATGGGGCGAGGTACGAGGGCTCAGTGAAAAAATGAGGTGTTTATAACAGATTGTGACAGGCGCGAAAAGAGAGACCATTAGAGTTCACTTTTCAAGATGGCGGCGTTATCAACTTCAACAGCCCCAACCCCCATCTGAGGCGCAAGAGATGTCAATCAAAACCAAATGCTGCGCGCTGATTGGTTGGCGAGCATGTCAATGAAATCATGTTGTTTTTCTATATTTCTTACATTTTCACGTAAATCTTTAAGTAGGACACATAATGAAACTGTTATAATTTGTTAAAAAAAAATTTTTTGTAAAGGCTACACAACTGCAAGAAATCATAATTTTTTTTGACACAATATTAAAGCGAAACTAAATCACTGGACACACCCACACAAGCTAAGACCAATCGTATTTTAGGTAGATTTAAAATCCCTAGTCTGATTGGATCACGGGAGTGTCAATCAAGTGCGCTGGCAAATTTCTAAACTAAAAGTCCTGCAGCATTAATACGCGCATTTGGTTTATCTTACCTTCTTTGTAAGAGCTTGTCATAGCGTCCGTTGTCCAGATTACTTATATCTCAACATATATAAAACACAAAGACGCCGCTTTTATAGTTTCTTCAAAATCGTACACTAACCAGCCCGTTCACGGTGTAGCTTGCAACATTGCCTAGACCGGCTCTGTACTTACAACGCCCTAGCAACAATAACACGTCACTGTGATTGACAACACCGTGGTCCAATCAGCTGCGAGTGCATGACCAACACGTTACTGAATGGAGTATTCAGTTTGCCATAAGAAGTGAGCAAGACGTGGAATTATTGTAATTGACAAACCAATATTAATGGCATAAAACAGGAGTTTAAACTTTTTATTTCACAGAAAATGCTAAATAAATGTTTCTTTAGAGATCCTGATCTACATTGTTATTGTTTTGATATATTTAAAGGGCAAGTTCACCCTTACTCCCCCTTATGTTGTTCCAAACCTGTTTTACTTCTTTTTTTTTTCTGTGGAACACAAAAGGAAAATGTTAGAAAGAAGGTTTAGTTTCAGTCACCATTCACTTTCATTATATATATATATATATATATATATATATATATATATATATATATATATATATATATATATATATATATATGTATATAAATGCAATGAAAATGAATGTTGAGTTTTGACTGACTGATACTGCCCAAACATTTTGCCAAGCATCCCCTTTTGTGTTCAGTGGAAGAAAGAAAGTCATACAGGTTTGGAACAACATCAGGGTGAGTAAATGATGACAGAATATTTTATTTTTGAGTGAACTATCTCTTTAAGTACACAGTTACACAACTACTATTTATAGGGACATGCCACTTTCATCCATTGATAAAATATGGGTCAGAAGGTCTAATGAAGAGCTCTATGCTTTACACTGTGCCGATAGTGCAGACAGGCAATTACATGTTTAGTGTAGCACAGCAAATAGGATCTGACGTCTGACCCTTATGGTGAATGTGATGCATAAATCTACAGTGCAGACTGTGGAACTCATACGTAACAGCTGATGATGGTTGCAGTCCAGACATGCAATGTATGTTCTAGTAACAGAAGGATTACAAAATCTGTAATGGATCTACTGTGTAGAGTAAAAGCAGCCAGATTTAATGTTTTATATGCGTCAAATTAGGCCTATAATTTCACTGTGTTTTTGATTAAGGAGTGTCATGAACTGTCAGCTTGTGGGCTTTCTTTGACAAAAACCATGAGTTTAATGAAGCATGTGAACAGCTGGAACAGCAGTTTGCTCTGTAAAAAATTAAACATGTGTGCATTGGATGGGCTAACAAAATTCTGCCTCTTCAAATCACAGATCATGTCATGGAACTTGTGTGAATTAAATGATAAGATGTATTGGGGGCCACTGGCCCATGCAAAATATGTTACTCATGTCATCTCTCATCAGACAGAGGCAGTTATCATGATTACACAATATGATCCAGCTTTTTGTTTCCCTCCATAATATAGTTGCTGTAATTTTTATATGTCTAGAACTCCTTTGTGAAAACAGATCTCAGTTGTGAGAGCTCTATGGAATGAAATATGAAGAGCTTTGCACAAAAAATTGCATGTTCGTACAAGGGAATTATAGTCTTGCTAATCAGATTTATTAACCGCAACTTACTTTGAATGGTGTTTGTATTCTTTGGTCTCCAAAAATTACTAGAAGTAGTACAAAGGCTTATGTTCCACACCTAAAGGAAGAAGTATATTATGCCTGATTGCTGCCCCATAAAAATCATGAATATGAAACAAATTTGAATAAATACATTTAATAAATGTAATCTTAAGTGTAATCAATAAAATACATAAAATGTGATGTTTTTTTTGTGTGTGTAATAAAACATTATACACAAATGATAAAAAGCTAACTTTATTTTAGATGTGTTCTAAATGTACATTATCACAAAATTGTTATATACTGTATATATATATGTTATATACTGTATATATATATTTTTAATTATATATATATATATATATATATATATATATATATATATATATATATATATATATATATATATATCACACACACACACACACACACATACACACACAATATATAACAGTTATATATAATGTGTTTATTTTTCATATACAGGTGCATCTCAATAAATTAGAATGTCGTGGAAAAGTTCATTTATTTCAGTAATTCAACTCAAATTGTGAAACTCGTGTATTAAATAAATTCAATGCACACAGACTGAAGTAGTTTAAGTCTTTGGTTCTTTTAATTGTGATGATTTTGGCTCACATTTAACAAAAACCCACCAATTCACTATCTCAACAAATTAGAATATGGTGACATGCCAATCAGCTAATCAACTCAAAACACCTGCAAAGGTTTCCTGAGCCTTCAAAATGGTCTCTCAGTTTGGTTCACTAGGCTACACAATCATGGGGAAGACTGCTGATCTGACAGTTATCCAGAGAACAATCATTGACACCCTTCACAAGGAGGGTAAGCCACAAACATTCATTGCCAAAGAAGCTGGCTGTTCACAGAGTGCTGTATCCAAGCATGTTAACAGAAAGTTGAGTGGAAGAAAAAGATGCACAACCAACCGAGAGAACCGCAGCCTTATGAGGATTGTCAAGCAAAATCGATTCAAGAATTTGGGTGAACTTCACAAGGAATGGACTGAGGCTGGGGTCAAGGCATCAAGAGCCACCACACACAGACATGTCAAGGAATTTGGCTACAGTCGTATTCCTCTTGTTAAGCCACTCCTGAACCACAGACAACGTCAGAGGCGTCTTACCTGGGCTAAGGAGAAGAACTGGACTGTTGCCCAGCGTTCCAAAGTCCTCTTTTCAGATGAGAGCAAGTTTTGTATTTCATTTGGAAACCAAGGTCCTAGAGTCTGGAGGAAGGGTGGAGAAGCTCATAGCCCAAGTTGCTTGAAGTCCAGTGTTAAGTTTCCACAGTCTGTGATGATTTGGGGTGCAATGTCATCTGCTGGTGTTGGTCCATTGTGTTTTTTGAAAACCAAAGTCACTGCACCCATTTACCAAGACATTTTGGAGCACTTCATGCTTCCTTCTGCTGACCAGCTTTTTAAAGATGCTGATTTCATTTTCCAGCAGGATTTGGCACCTGCCCACACTGCCAAAAGCACCAAAAGTTGGTTAAATGACCATGGTGTTGGTGTGCTTGACTGGCCAGCAAACTCACCAGACCTGAACCCCATAGAGAATCTATGGGGTATTGTCAAGAGGAAAATGAGAAACAAGAGACCAAAAAATGCAGATGAGCTGAAGGCCACTGTCAAAGAAACCTGGGCTTCCATACCACCTCAGCAGTGCCACAAACTGATCACCTCCATGCCACGCCGAATTGATGCAGTAATTAAAGCAAAAGGAGCCCCTACCAAGTATTGAGTACATATACAGTAAATGAACATACTTTCCAGAAGGCCAACAATTCACTAAAAATGTTTTTTTTTATTGGTCTTATGATGTATTCTAATTTTTTGAGATAGTGAATTGGTGGGTTTTTGTTAAATGTGAGCCAAAATCGTCACAGTTAAAAGAACCAAAGACTTAAATTACTTCAGTCTGTGTGCATTGAATTTATTTAATACACGAGTTTCACAATTTGAGTTGAATTACTGAAATAAATGAACTTTTCCACGACATTCTAATTTATTGAGATGCACCTGTATATATCAGCCACGACATTAAAACCACCTGCCTAATATTGTGTAGGTCCCCCTTGTGCCGCCAAAACAGCGGCCATAGCATTCAGAGATGATGTTCTTCTCACCACAACTGTACAGAGTGGTTATCTGAGTTACCGTAGACTTTGTCAGTTCGAACCAGTCTGGCCATTCTCTGTTGACCTCTTTCATCAACAAGGCATTTCTAACTGCAGAATTGCCCCTAACTGGATGTTATTGGCACCATTCGGAGTAAATTCTAGAGACTGTTTTGTGTAAAATTCCCAGGAGATCAGCAGTTACAGAAATACTCAAACCAGCCCATCTGGCACCAACAATCATCCATGCGATTATATAATCAGCCAATCGTGTGGCAGCAGTGCATAAAATCATGCAGATACGGGTCAGGAGCTTCAGTTAATGTTCACATCAACAATCAGAATGGGGAAAAAATGTGATCTCAGTGATTTGGACCGTGGCATGGTTGCTGGTACCAGACGGGCTGGTTTGAGTATTTCTGTAACTGTTGACCTCCTGGGATTTTCATGCACAACAGTCTCTAGAATTTACTCAGAATGGTGCCAAAAACAAAAAACATCCAGTGAGCGGCAGTTCTGTGGACGGAAATACCTTGTTGATGAGAGAGGTCAACGGAGAATGGCTAGACTGGTTCGAACTGACAGTGTCTACGGTAACTCAGATAACTGCTCTGTACAATTGTAGTGAGAAGAATATCATCTCAGATTGCTATTCTGAGATCCGGGTTGATGCTGTTTTGGCGGCACGAGGGGGACCTATACAATATTAGGCAGGTGGTTTTAATGTTGTGGCTATATATATATATATATATATGTGTGTGTGTGTGTGTGTGTGTGTGTATGATAATATGTGATAATGTACATTTGGCACACACCTAAAATAAAGTTTGTTTTATGTCATTTGTTTGAATATTAAACAAATTGGAATAAATACATTTAGTAAATGTAATCTTAAGTGTAATCAATAAAATATATATTAAATCAATATAATTTGATGATTTTTTATCCAAAAAAACAATAATAATTTATTTTTAGTGTAAAAAAACATTATACACAAATAATATTTTTTTAACTTTATTTTTAGATGTGTGCCAAATGTACATTATCACAAAATTGTTATATACTATATATAATTGTCCAATTGAGGACGTCCCGGGATGTCACAGTTACAAACACAAATGCTGATGTGCTTTTCCTCTAAGCTCTTGACATGTATAAGCGTGTTCTCACATGCCTTTCATTCAAGATGTGTTTTTCAGCTCCTTCCTACATGGATCATAAACAAAGAGAGACAGATGGGTACATGGAGGGGTGCCAGTATTTTTCCTCCCCCTTCAGCCCAGTCAGGGGGCCTCACAACATGTGTTCACCTTTGTCAGAATTGAAGACGGCTCTTTAAGATGAAAAATGAGAAAGTGGAATGTAAGTTTAGTTCTCATATGTTGGGTTGGGAAATGTTTGTCCATTTTTATGTTATGGGCTGTTTGAGGAAGTATCTGTGATGTATTCAGAACAGACACATTTTTAAGTTTTCAAAATAAGAATGTTATATTAGCACAAACTCATGAATATGATTTGATTAAACATGTCCCCCCCACCTCCTTAAATAGCAATTTGACATTATAAATGCACAAAAGAGATCCATTAACAGGGTGACCCTAACAAAACTTCAAGAGCGGGTCTTATTTCACCTCAAAAGAAATTATTACTGTTTAAAATAAGCAGTTATATTATTTAAATTATTTATAACATTTTTTCAAATTTAAATTACATATCCAAATTTGGAGGTATTTTTTTGTACTGAATTTAATTTATAACAGTTGAATTTAACATATATTTTTATGCAATAATAATAATAATAATCATTATAATTTAATTTAATTTATTATACATAATTATTATTACTGATTCATTAATATATATATATATATATATATATATATATATATATGTGTGTGTGTGTGTGTGTGTGTGTGTGTGTGTGATTACTTTTCATGTCGCAAATTAAAGCAAAAACTCCTAATGGTCCAAAAATACCATTAGGCTTTCTAATTAAAAATATAATTTCTTAATTTAGATTTTTGGTTGAAATATGAGGTGGAAATGCCTTTGTGAGATTCACCCAACTGACATAAAATAAGCTGTATTAATAAATACTAATCCAAAAAGTTTCTACCCATAATTATTTTGGAAATTTTCCAACTAAGAATTAGGTATAGTAATGTAAATCAAAAGGTAAGGAGGGCAATAGCTCCCTCCATTTAAAATGTATTTCATTTTAGGGTTTGTCCACACGAGAGCAGCAGAAGACCAAATGCCATCTTTTGCCTGAAACTTTGAAAGAATCCTGAGCCCCTGGCAATGATCCAATACATCTTTAATTAATTACCTTGTACCACGCAATCCCACTACTGTAATGTTTTGCTTAACAATAACATTTCATAATCCTGTTTGAAGTAATTTGAAGTATTTTCTGCATTCTTGGTCGTGTTTGTTTTATTACCGCTGGACTGAGACACGTCTATAGTTCAATTCAATTAACTAACCCAAATAATTATCCCAAAAATGAAAATTCTCTCATCATTTACTCACCTTCATGCCATGTGTATGACTTTCTTTCTTCTGCTGAACACAAATTAAGATTATTAGAAGAATATCTCAGCTCTGTAAGTCCATACAATGCAAGTGAATAGTTACCAAAACTTTGAAGCTCCATAAAAGGCAGCATAAAAGTAATCCATAAAACTCCAGTGGTTTAATCCATGTCTTGTGGATTTTATTTCTGTATGGAAATGTAATTATTATTTTTTTTTTTTGCATGTGTCAAGCACTAGGAAGTATAACGAAGCTTAAAAACATGATAACCAAGGAGAATTACAATGAAAAATTAGTACAATTTTGGTCTGTTATTACCAAAAGACGATTGGATCACTTCAGAAGACATGGATTAAACAACTGGAGTCTCGTCGATTACTTTTATGCAGACTTTATCTCCTTTAGGAGCTTCAAAGTTTTCATTACCATTCACTTGCAATTTTATGGACCTACAGAGCTGAGATTTTATGCGTTTTTTTTTTTGTTGTTTTTTTTAAATGAAGGATAATTTTGTTTTTATTTAGTCCTGCCCTGAGGAATCTATTTGACATAACAGATCCTTTTCAGAAGTTTACATTCCTTTGGTTTTTAATATGGTGTGTTGCTTTCTCGTTGATCAAAGACTGTTTGTGTAATAATTGTTCATGAGTTCCTGCTTTGTCCTAAGCAGTGATGATGTCCACTTTTCTTAAAAGAAGGCAACAAAAGAACCAAGGGGTGCAAACTTTTGAACAGGATGATTTGTGTAATTAAGGGTATATTCTGTGTTATGTATCTTTTGAAGGGCAGTACTACATAAAAAAATATAATCTTTGACCACTTATAGGCTATTTGTATATATTCTGAAAGGGGTGTGGAAACTTATAAAAACAAAAAGGGTATGCAAACTTCTTCACTTCACTGTATAGGCTATATAGTTTGTGAACATGTATATTTTATTTAAGATTTAGTTTTCTAATGTTTTAACCACATTTAAGCTTTTTTAATGTACAAATTCCATGTAGCCTATATCCATATGATGTCATATTGCATGTGTTATGAAATGACTTGTCATGTCAGGTACACATTTTAACACAAAATTCACAACACTGTAACCTAAAATTCAAAATACAACCCCCACATCTCAACATTCAGTGCATTAAGAAATTATTCAGACCCCTTAATTTTTTTCACATTTTGTTATGTGGCAGCCTTATGCTACAATGCTTTAAATTATTTTATTTTTCATGTCAATACCCCATAATGACAAAGCAAAAACCAGAACTTTGCAAGTTTATTAAAAAGAAAAAAACTGAAATATCACATTGAAAAAAGTATTCAGACCCTTAACTCAGTACTTAGTTGAAGCACCTTTGGCAGCGATTACAGCCTCAAGTCTTATTGGGTATAATGCAACAAGCTTTGCACACCTGGACTTGGGGATTTTCTGCCATTCTTCTCTGCACATCTTCTCAAGCTCTGTCAGGTCGGATGGGGACCATTGGTGGACAGCCATTTTCAGGTCTCTCTAGAGATGTTCGATTGGGTTCAAGTCCGGGCTCTGGCTGGGCCTCTTAAGGACATTCACAGAGTTGTCCCTAAGCCACTCTTGCATTGTCTTGGCTGTGTGTTTAGGGTCACTGTCCTGTTGGAAGATGAACCTTTGGCCCAGTCTGAGGTCCTGAGCGCTCTGGACCAGGTTTTCAATAAGGATATCTCTGTATTTTGCTGCGTTCAGCATTTCTTCAACCCTGACCAGTCTCCCAGTCCCTGCCACTGAAAAACACCCCCACAGTATGATGCTACCACCTCCATGCTTTACCGTTGGGATGGTATTGTGCAGGTGATGAGCAGTGCTGGTTTCCTCCAGACATGATGATTGGAACTGAGGTCAAACAGTTCAATCTTCGTTTCATCAGACCAGAGAATCTTGTTTCTCACAGTCTGAGAGTCATTCCAAGCAGGCTTTCATGTGTCTTGCACTGAGGAGCGGCTTCCGTCTGGCCACTCTGCCATAAAGCCCAGATTGGTGGAGTGTTGCAGTGATGGTTGTCCTTCTGCAAGTTTCTACCATCTCCACACATGATCTCTGGAGCTCAACCAGAGTGATCATCGGGTTCTTGGTCACCTCTCTTACCAAGGCCCTTCTCCCCCGATTGCTCAGTTTGGCCAGCTCTAGGAAGAGTCCTGGTTGTTCCAAACTTCTTCCATTTAAGTATTATGGAGGCCACCGTGCTCTTGGGAACCTTCAATGCAGCCGACATTTTTTTGTAGCCTTCCCCAGATCTGTGCCTCAACACAATCCTGTCTCTGAGCTCTGCAGTCAGTTCCTTTGACCTCATGGCTTGGTTTTTGCTCTGAAATGCATTTTCAGCTGTGAGACATTATATAGATAGGTGTGTGCCTTTCCAAATCATGTCTAATCAGTTGAATTTTCCACAGGTGGACTCTAATCAAAGTGTAGAGACATATCAAAGATGATCCATAGAAATGGAATGCACCTGAGCTAAATTTCAAGTGTCTTAGAAAAGGGTCTGAATACTTATGTCAATGTGATATTTTAGTTCTTTCTTTTTAATAAATTTGCAAAGTTATTTGCATTGTCATTATGGTGTATGGAGTGTAGATGTGAAAAAAGATAATAATTTAAAGCATTTTAGCATAAGGCTGCAACATAAAAAATGTGAAAAAAATTAAAGGTCTGAATACTTTCTGAATGCACTCTGTAAGTGCTTGTACTATGTAAAAAGTGCTGTGTAGCTGTCTTAATGTGACATTGATTTACCTCCGTGCTCATGGGGAAATGAACATTAACAGTGACAGAAAAATACTTGCTTACATATTCACGTGTTACAGGAAGAAATGGATCGGCTTCTTTCAGCTCGTTGTTGAAAATGTCTCCAGTTACTCTTGTAACCTCGGTTCCCTGAGATGAAGGGAACGAGACATTGCTGAACGCTTTGGGGAATGGAGTCCCTTCACGCCGTGCTACGTAATGTAATACCCTTGGATGCACCAGGGTATAAAACACTTAGAAGAATATGTATATAAGGTCACAGGCCCGTCGGGCGGTGACTTAGTATAATATCTCTTTAGTGTGTATGAAAATGAATAACCCCACTTGGTGAAAACCAGACGGGAAGTTAATCTTAGTCTGAGGATGTGTATGAGTCATATAATACACACAGTATAATTTAACCCCTTCATACCAGAGGTAGGGAGGGAGGTTTTACTATTTTTAATGGAAGTGCTTGTGACTTCTAGTGGGAGTATATTGGGTAGCGGCCTACACAGGCCATATTAAAATATAACAGGAAACCCACCTGTGATAAGGGGCTTGGGTTCACCCACTGGGTGTTGGAATAGTAAGTTCTCTTGACAGAAAGGACTCGTGAAGCGATAGACGAGTCGCTTATAACTAGCCATGTCTAGGTTCTAAAACCTTGTGAACATCCTGCTACAAAGCATATATCCTGTAGGGATATACCATTTGTCCATGCCCATGAAGAGGCCATGCCTCTAGTTGAATGCGCTTTCACGCCAATAGGGCATCTCACGCCCTGTGAATCATAAGCGAGGGCGATCGCATAATGATCCAGTGAGATAGCCTTTGTTTGGAGACAGACATGCCTTTTGTGCTTCCTCCATAACAAACAAAGAGCTGATCTGACTGTCTAAACTGGCGAGTGCGCTCCACATGCGTGAGCAATGCCCGCACGGGGCATAATAATTGCGCTAACTGCTCCTCATCCGAATTAGACGGTGGAGAAGAGAATCTGATCCCTAAGGGTGTGGAAAGCACCTTAGGCACATAGCCTTTTTTGAGTTTGATGGTGGCTTCTGACAGCCAGGGACCAAATTCCAGACATGAACTTTCAACCGACACCGCATGTATATCGCAACCTGTTTGACTGAGGCCAGAGCCAACAGCAGTGCTGTCTTTAAAGAGAGCACACATTACTCAACGGATTCCAAAGGTTCGAACGTGGGACTTGTGAGCACCCTCAGCACCAGATTCAAGTCCCATGTTGGAACCCTTGCAGGGTAAGGGGGTTCAAGCACCTCGCTCCCCTAAAGAACTTCATGATTATATCGAGTCTGCCTATAGAGAAACCAGCCTCTGGGGTGTGAAATGCCGAGATGGATGCTACATAAACCTTAAGCGTTGACAGAAACGTTTCCTGGTCCTCTCAGACTTTGCTGATGACAGCGTGGAGGAGACATATCAGGGGAAACACATATTTGTGTGTCATAGGCCTCTTGTGGGCCAAGGACTCCCAGCAGGGCTTGGGACATGGAGTACCAAAGTGGGCAGTGGGCTGTCTCTGCGGTGGCAGATAGGTCAACTTCTGCTTTGCCAAACAGTTCCCAAATTCTCATAACATTTGAGGATGAAGTCTCCATTCCCCTGCCATCGGCCCCTCATGCAACAGCATGTCCGCTCCGCAGTTCAAACGGCCCGGGACATGTTACACGCAGGGAGAGGAGATGGAGCGCACTCCACACGAGGAGGCGTTGTGCCAGGATCAACATTGGTAGCGATCGAGTTCCGCCCTGGCGATTTATGTATGCTACCACTAACATATTGTCTTAATAAATCAGAACGTGATGATTCACTATGTCTGAATGGAAAGCTTTCACCGTTAAGAAGATCGCTAGCATTTCCAAGCGATGTGCCACGCTCGTTTCGCACCTGTCCAAAAGTCGTATATATTTTTCGAAAAGATTTAACTCAAATTGCTGCCCGAGTCCGCCATGACAATTGTTGATTGAAAGAAGAAAATCCACTCTAGCGCCCCTTGCGGCAACGCTGAGAATACAGCGAGTACTTGCGTTGTGTTGAGCGACAACACATTTCACAATGCAATGACACGTGAAATCGAGCAAGGTGCGTCTGCGTTCACGTACTTGCATAGAGTATGTTTGGGCTTTTAGGCAGGTGGTTTTAATGTTGTGGCTGATATATATATATATATATATATATATATATATATATATATATATATATATATATATATATATATATATATATATGTGAAAGGATACAGCTCCAGCCTCGATGCTGCGGGAAGCAGGTAGATGTCTCGCTTATCGAAGAACCCGATCCAGCGGTGAGACTCGGAACACTAGAGGGGGAGGGTGAATCCCCCTCTAGAACGTCCTGATGAATCTGCAGGGAATCCAGGCGCGTAGTCAAGAAGAGATGATGTCGGTCTTAAAGGAATGAAATTCTGAAGAAATTAGTGATGGATCGTTCATGAACGATTCGTTCATTTTGAATAAATCTTTTATGTGACTCAGAAGAACGAGTAGTCTCAGAGAGTGATTTGTTCAGTTTGTGTTGGCCACGCATGTGGTGGCGTAGTGGACTAAAGCACAGAACTGATAAGCAAAAGGTTGTTGGTTCAGTCCCCACAGCCACCACCATTGTGTCCTTGAGCAAGGCACTTAACTCCAGGTTGCTCCAGGGGGATTGTCCCTGTAATAAGGGCACTGTAAGTCACTTTGGATAAGAGCACCTGCCAAATGCATAAATGTAAATGTGCATTGTGCAACCTCAGTTTGTTCGTTACATGAAAACCACATAGGTGCTGTACAGGAAACAGAAATTATTAGTTTGCCTTTTGGTCTGAGTCGTTCGTTCTTTTGTCACGTGACAGCCATATACGCTATGCATTGCTCACACAGGATACAGAAATTATTAGTTCACCTCTCAAGTCTTCTGGTCCGAGTTGTTCGTTCTTTTGTCACGTGACAGCCGTATATGCTATGCAGTGACAAAAAAATGAACGACTCCGACAAGAAGATTCCAGAGGTGAACTAATCTTTCTGTTTCTCATCATTTGTCCTTGGCTGCATTATCAATTTTTCCTTAATGGGACTATAATCAAAGTTTGCGTCAGTAGATGTGTTGGGTGGGGTGGATTTGGCTATTGAAAATGTAACATTTTAATTTAAATCTGCTCAAATGAACGAAATAAACTAAATGAATTGAATAAAGATTCGTTCATTTTGCTGAACGAGACTCAAAGATTCAAGTCTGTAAAATGATCCGATCTTCCCATCACTAGAAGAAATGGTGTGTGTGTGAGCGCCCGCCTATATAGGGCAAATGAGCCTAAAAAGGCGGGGCTCAAACACCATAGCCAATCATAAAATTGGCGTTATGAAACAAAGGCTTCAACTAGGTCGTGGGAAAGGAATTTCCCCAAAGCGTTCAGCAATGTCTTGTGAGCTGAATCAATAAGGAACTAATTTTTATTGGTGCATTTCTACATGCGCTGACCAGATACATTTCAGCGGATTTGCTGAAATACTAGAATGAAAGTATCGTCAAATCAACGTGCGGCGCTCGAAACTGCTTCTTTTCTCTGCAAACGATACCAAAGACATAGCGCAAAAGGAAAATTAGTATATTAAATTTAATAATAAAATAAATAAATAAATAAATACAAAAATTACAATAAAAAAAATCTGAGCCTACAGCTGAAACCGGGACATAATTACGTTTAGACTACACCTCTTAAAAACGGTACTTCTGGTCACCCTACATTGGCCTCGATAGTAAACTCTGTATCAGAACGGAATTAATTTGAATTGTGTCTAGTGTTCAAAAGAAGACAGAAGTCTTACATTTAAAATAGAACCTTTATTATTTATAAAAATGCTTTTGATACAAAAATCGTCACAAGTGTGCATTATATGAGGCATTTGTACACAAAACAAAGACACTGACTGCACTGAGAAGCATATCCCTCAGTGTGAGTGGATGGTAACAGGTCAAACTGCTGACCTGCCAAGTGGTTAAGAATCCAAACAAACTAAATTCATTCGCATTCACGGCAAATGACAGCTTGTTGAAATAACCTAGAGGATGATCATAATTATAGCTTAATGATGAAAATTTGCATTACTTGTTAAGCTGGTCTTTTGAGATGATATATTTGCCTTAAAAGACACGGTTACATGCTTTTCTTGTATGGCTATCTGTAAAAACAAATAATGTAATCATTTTCAGTTATGATGAAGACGCATTTAATCTTATAACTGACCTGATCACCTCTAGATTTTCTACATCTAGTAATTGTAATTTTTATGCATTTGTAATTTCATAAGTGCTCAATTTGGCAACAAGACAAAATTGAAATTTCAAGATAATTTTGATCAAACAGACATAAATGGCATGTCAATGGTACAAGACATGTTTTAACCTGAAAAACAAATCTACTTTTCTGAATGAACATATAAATGGGGAAATTCAGTTGTATTTTACTTTTTTTTAAAAAAAAAAAAAAAAATTATAATAATAATAATAATAAAAAAAAAAAGGTCTGAAATCTGAATCTAAAACCTTTTTCTAAATTGGATTTGATGAAAAAGAGGCAGAGTTTATTACCATAGTATTATGGTATATTTAACCACATACTCTTTTGTTAAAATCATAGCTTAGTTTAGCCTTATTATTATTCTAAGTATTATTTTTAGTTCTTTAACAGACTCTACAAATGGTTCACTAGAAAGCAGGCGACTTTGTCTCTTAAAGACAGAAGTATAAACAAAATTGGTTTGTGCCAAAGCAAATCCAGGCTCACTCCTTCAAAGTAATGGCATTTCACATGTATATTCAGATATGACTATACACAATCAAAGCTGAAAATCTTTTGCTATGAGAGATTAATAACATCACAATCAAAACAATTTTTACAATGGTCTATGGTCAGTTTCATTATAAACAAACATGTTTTAGCTGGCTGTTTTCATTTGTCATTATTTACATTTAATGATTTATGTACAATAGCAGCAAACACACTTTTGGTAAACAGAAAAAGAACAAACATATACTTGGAATCGTATCATATTCACATAGAACAAAATCAAAAGAACACCTCGTGGTCATTATGACAATTTATTATTTACCTAATTACACATATTTACAACTCCTCTGCAACTGCTGATTTTGGTGTTATTTTGACAATTTGGTTTGATACTACCTCAGAGCAATTAAACTTTTTTTTAAATAGTTTTTTTTAATTGCAAAATAAATGAAGATTAAATCTAAGCATCCTGAAACAGTGACATAGTTCAATTAGATGCATTTCAGTTGATATTTAAAAGACTCGCACATTGAAGAGTTCCTAGGGAAAGTGGCAACTTATAAAAAGTATTGTAATAACGCAATTTATTCGTGCAAGCTGTCCAAAATATTTGTTCAGGGCGAATTTCCGGAAACCCACTTTGTCTCCCTCCAGAAGAGCTTGAAATGTTTCTTGAACAAGCGTGTGGAAAAGAATAAAATAAAATCTTTTTAAAAAATATTTAAAATTATTTACAAAGTGTTGCTGTTGGCCGGGTGTCATGAGGAGTCTGTGCAGGGTGAGGGGGGCGGGGGGCACAGGTGGAAGTAGCTGCGTTCTGTAGAGGGCGAAGGAGGGCAGCTCTCCTCCGCTGACATGTACTGGCTGCGTGGTGTTGGGGGTGGTGGGTAGGGGTCAGAGTCTGAATTTAGATCCATGTAGTACTTATTGCTTTTCCACCGACTGGTGGTATAGTCGCTGTCGCACACATCTGTGCTGCAGGGGGTGGTGGGCGGTGCACCCCCTCGCATCATATAGGGCCTGTAGGGGAAACACGCAGAGGAAAATATGATCAGTTATTAGGAAGCAATTTCAGTGGCTTCTGCAGTTACCAGAAGCATTCGGTGAGATGCCTTGTATATATACGGTGTATATAGTCTTTAAAGAATGCCACTTTCAGGATAACAGATTGCATAAAAAATATATATATAGATTTTTCCTATTAAATGCTAGCTAGGAAAGCCAACACACCTGTAAGATCTGGTTGTGGATGGACTGTTGGACGAATAAAAGACTTCTGCGTTGTAAAGCGAGCGATCTGTCGCTGGTGATGGAGGAGGGTTGAGCATCTATACACAGAATAGATAAAAAATAACTGTATAGCATTTTTTACTATGAACCAGGCAATATCAAATATAGAAATTGACATTTATTTGAATTTTAAATATTAAAAAGAATTTTCATAGATGGCATTGATTAAAAATATATCAAATAAAATGGTCTTATCTTAGAAAACAAGCAATGACAATAAAATGCCAAAAGCAAAAGTTTAGAGCCAATCTATTACAGTACCTGAGGGTAGAAAGCTCCTTTGGTGCTGGAAGAGCTACTGGATGAAGCGCCAGTCACATGGTTCCTGTCATAGAGAGGCGCCCCACTGCTACTACTGCCCATTAGACTCACCGAATTCATCATGGACTTCCCACAGGAAATACCTGAAACATACAGAGACACTTGTCACACAAAAGAATAACAGATAGATATAGATAGATAGATAGATAGATAGACAGATAGAAGGTATTCAAATTAAAAAAGAACATTTGAAAAAAGAGAGAAAGAGGCATTCAACAGAGATAGATAGATCAATCGAAAGAAAGAGAAAAAAACATTCAAAAGAAAAGGAGGAACAAAAGTGAAAGAAGAAGAGAGGCATCCGATGGACAGACAGACAGTCAGACAGACGTATAGATAGAGAGCCAGATAGATGCCCAATAGATAGACAGATAGAGACAGACAGACAAATAGACAGATCGATAGACTTAATGAGAAAGAACAATCAGAACATTCAAAGAGGAGACACCAAGTCCTGTACCTGTGAAAGTACCGTGCTGTGAATTCGTGGGTGAGATGAAGTTAAGGGGGACGTGAGGGGTTCCACTGATGTACTCATGCGGGAAGCCTCCGTTGGGGCCCTTGTAATGGCGACACACAACTCTCTGACACACGAAACACATGCCTCCCATCACAAAGACAGAGAGGATGATGCCGATGACAGGGCCGATGGTGCTGGTGTGGCGCGGAAGGTCGTTGGGAGTCGAGGAGAAATCTGTGAATTAGACAGAAATGTTAGATGTTGCCGTGTCCTTACATTAACGAAAGCAAATCTTGCAAAGGAGTTTTAAGGTCTTGGTAACTTTTGTTATGGTATGGCTTTTGGTATGTTATGAGATGATATGATATGGTATAGTATGACATGGATTGGTATGGTTTGACATAGTAAGGTATGGTATGGGATATGGTATATGTTTTGATATGGGTTTGGTTTGATAAGCGTACCACAGAATAGCTCATCAGATTTGTCGGTGCAGTCTGGGAAGGAGTCACACTGCTGTTTCTTCAGAATGCACTGGTTGTTGCCACAGCGAAATTCATTGGGCATACACATTGCTGATGGGAAAAACACAAGATACACATCAGAATGCATATTAACTAATGCAGCTTCCATTGGCACAACAACAGAAATAGACCCAGGGATGCAAACTCGTTAGAGGTGAAAAAGGTGAGAAAAGTCCTAGCAGGTGTCCAGTTGTATACTGTATTTTCAGTTGATTTGTTTGTTGTATTTAAAGCTTTTTGAAAGGTTTAAGCTTAAAGTAACCTGAATTCACAGGGTCATTGTGTCACACTATAAACTGGTGGTGCATTTTTTGCAACATCAAGTACAGCAGGTTCAAACTGTGCAATAGTTGGACGTACAGTCGCATTCCTGCTCGTCAGAGCCATCTGCGCAGTCAGGTTCCCCATTACAGCGCAGCTGGACGTCCACACATTGGCCTTTGTCACACTGGAACTGAACCTCAGAGCAGATGGGGCAGTTCATCTCGTCGCTGTGGTCTGCGCACTCCGCGATGCCGTCGCAGCGCCACGCCATGGGGATGCAGTCAATCTCGCCAGTGGCACAGGTGAACTGTTCGCTGGAGCAGGTGGGAGGCTCTGAGCGGGGGTGAGGGTAAAAATGTCTTTAGCACTGAGAGATACTGCATCAATTCTGATGTACCAAACATGCAATTATAAGAATGCAGGAGAGGTGGCATGTCTCTTTCATGGCACTGATATGTGTGTATATGAGTGTACATATATGTACCTCCACAGCTGAGTAGGTTTTGCAGCAGCACCAGGTGCATGGGACATGAGCAGCGTGGTGTCCCGTCACCCTTAGCGATGCAGATGTGAGAGCAGCCTCCGTTGTCACGGGAACAGGGATGGGACCCTGTAAAGGAGATTGCAGTAGAATTATAATCTTGGTTTAAGAAAAATGTTTTAAAGGACTAATTTACACCCTTAAAATGAAAATTCTCTCATTATTTCCTCCCCCGTATGCCATCCCAGATGTGTATGACTTACTTTCTTCTGCAGAACACAAACGAATACTTTTTGAAGAATATCTCAGCTCTGTAGGTCCATACGAAGTAAATGGTGGCAGAACTTTGAAGGTCCAAAAAGCACATAAAGGCAGCATAGAAGTAATCCATATGACTTGTTTAAATATATATCTTCAGAAGTGATATGATAGGTGTGGGTGAGAAACAGTTCAATATTTAAGTCCTTTTTTTACTACAAATTCTCCTCCCTGCCCAGTAGGTGGCGAAATGCACAAAGAATGCAAATCACCAAAAACAAAAGAAGAAGAAGAATGTGGAACTGAAAGTAAAAGTGGAGATTTATAGTAAAAAAGTACTTAAATATTGATCATATCGCTTCTGAAGATATCGATTTAACCACTGGATTCTTATGGATTACTTTTATGCTGCCTTTATGTGCTTTTTGGACCTTCAAAGTTCTGGTCAACATTCACTTGCATTGTACAGACCTACAGAGCTGAGATATTCTTCTAAAAATCTTGTGTGTTCAGCAGAAGAAAGAAAATCATACACATCTGGGATGGCATGAGGGCAAATAAATGAGAGAATTTTCATTTTTGGGTGAAATATCAATTTAATTATTTTATCAAATGAAAATAAAACATATTCTGTTTGACCTCTCGAGGTGGATGAAAAATATTTTCTGAAATTTAAAAAATCTCGTTTAACTGCACACTTTGTTGAAAATGAACAAACATTTTACCTGCCTAAAACATTTATCTATAAGAGGAAATAATTTCGGATTTGATTGTGGATTTAGGTTTTAACAAACACATATTGATCTCTCAGAAATGTAAAAGACAGCTGTGAATTTACCAAACTCTTCTGGTTCCATGTACTCCACTGCATGAATGCCAGTCAGGTACTGGATTCGGCCTTGAATGCGGGTTCTTTTCTCTCCGGTCAGCTTGTCCACGCGCTCGATCATCTGCTGCTGTTTGTCGATCCAGTACAAGTGATCGCCAAGCACCGTCAGGCCCACAGGTTGAAGAATGTTAGAGTCCTGGAGAACAATCCGATTGGCCCCTGTGAAACAAACAAAAACAGGCTCTCTTTAAAGATATGTAGAGTCATAATTCTGGCAGAACATTCAGGTTTTTTCACTGCCGCACATTATAAATCTTATCTATTCAGCCTTTGTTGGTCATTTGGCTGCAGAGGGGGTATTGTTGCATAAGAAGATTATGCATAGCTTAAGGTGTGATGATCTGTCTCATGTGTACATCAGAGCTCAGCATCTGGAGAAACTTTGCTGCCTGGCAGATCATTGGAAATAATAAAGGAGACATCAGACAAGCCAGTGATTTTCTGTGATGAATGAACTGAAATAACCTCGGAATAAGAATAAGATTGGTCAACAAATACAGACCTGAAGTTATTTATATTTATAGAATTTAACTCTATAATAGCTTTAAATTAACCAACACACTTTCGCTGCAAAACATTAATAATTTGTTTAGAGTTTTCCAATTCTAACTGAAGCTTCCAAAACTATCACAAGTCATTCTTGCAATTTTGACAAACTTCATGAATGTCATAAAGTCACATTGGTGACACACACTTACTGTGCACTTTATTAAGAACACTATGGTGCTAATGAAGTGCCCGACATGGTCTTCTGATGTTGTAGCCCATCCGCCTCAAGGTTCCACGTGTTGTACATTCTGAGATGCTATTCTGCTCATAACAATTGTACAGAGTGGTTATCTGAGTTACCGTAGCCTTTCTGTCAGCTCGAACCAGTCTGGCCAATCTCCGTTGACCTCTATCATCAGCAAGGCATTTCTGTCTGCAGATCTGCCGCTCACTGGATGTTTTTTGTTTTTGGCACCATTCTGAGTAAACTCTAGAGACTGTTGTGCGTGAAAATCCCAGGAGATCAGCAGTTACATAAATACTCAAACCAGCCCGTCTGGTACCAACAGTCATGCCACGGTCAAAATCACGAAGATCAAATTTTTTACCCATTCTGATGGTTGGTGTGAACATTAAATGAAGCTCCTGACCCATATCTGCATGATTTCATGCACTGCACTACTTTCACACGATTGGCTGATTAGATAATCGCATTAATAAGTAGGTGCGCAGGTGTTCTAATAAAGTGTTCAGTAAGTGTACATATAGTATATAAATCAGCAGAATTAAACAACGTTTAACACATCACAAAAATACAAATTTTAAAGTTTGAAAGTCATAAAATCACATGTACTTCACATGATTACGAACATAACATGTACTGAAAACGCAGTCCTATTATTGGGATATGACATGAGACGGTTCCGTCAATTGTCTGCAAACTCTTTGTCATTGGCCGCGGGCCATCAGGCCAGTAGAGCCCTGGATATGTCATTGTACGTACACAGTTTAGACAGCACAGACTAAACTGTTTTGATTAGTTTAGACTAGACAGTATTGACAGGACACAGTGTAAATATAGAATGTGTCATTGGGAAGTGATCTGTGCTCTCTACGTGCATCTGTTTTACTTCCATCTCAATGGAGAGGTTAGAAATCAGAAAGTTGTAGTTTCTTCTCTTTCACACAATGTTCCAGAATATTGCTGAAGTGATTACATTCAATTTGCCCATGACGATACATTACAAGACAGGAAACAACAAAAGAGTCCAAATGTAATAAAAACATACAGAGCATCAAGATTCAAATTACATGTATGGTTAAGTGCTTGCATGAGAACATGGAGAGGGAAAAGACCTAATCTTTTAGGCAACATTCTGACATCAAAATTGATCTTCAAAATAAATTATAGTTGAGGTATGGGAACATTTGGTTTTCATTATGTCACAATACAATATCACAAACAACAGAAACTTATACTATTTATTTTAGATTATTTTTAAGTCTGCATGAAATCAAAATACACAGTCCTAGTCTTACTGTTCGCAATTCATTGCTCTGTTTTTTTCCATTGTAATTTTCATAATTTTTGTCTTTTTAATCTTTCATAAGTTGCTCCCCTGTCTGACAATTTTCCTTTTTGGCTGACGTCACCAACCCCTCGTATTTTTAAACTCCTCTCCTCCAACCACCTGGCTCTGTTCTGGTATGTAACGCCCACTTTTCATGATCCAATTCATTCCAAACCGATAAAATCAATTCATATTTTAAAATAACCTAAAATGTTTCTCATAAAATATCCCATTTCACCCAGAAACACATAAAAATAGGGAAATAACTTTGGCTGCCAACGGCATTTTATGTTGACCCAAGTTTTGAAAATAAATTTAAGTACCGGTGCATCTTATCATATCCAGTGCAAATGACTGCATTAATTAACACAGACATGCAAGTTTCAACTAAATTTACAACATATCCCATTAGATATAATATTCAAAAATGTGTTAAACTAGTATTTACCAGACAGGTCACTGCTTTCAATTCGTTTCAGGTCCGCATCAACCCAGAACAGTTTGCCCAGCTTATTGTCAAGAGCCAGCGCCACAGGTCGGATCAGGCCGGTTGTGAAGAGAGATTCACGCTCTGTCCCATCCAAAGAGGCACCTTCGATTTTAGCCGAGCGATCCTGCACCGTGGTGAAATACATGTACCTGCGGGAACAAAGATATTAAACGTAATGTGAGTTTATTTGGTTTCTAAACTACATTTTGCAAGATGTGTCAACATTTCATAAAGGTGTTCGCTGTAATTTATGTTATTGCAGTTCATTCTAAAAATGATCTGTGTGTTTGGATCAACACTCATTTGTTGGACAGTGAGAGTGCCTTTCATGGTGCCATGTTTTACAAATGTTTAGACTATATGAGAGAATTATTATACCTTTTCACACATCAAAGACACTTTAAACCCCTAATGTTATGTCTAAGGGAATTTTGCGATAACTGTCAGTGGTGGGTTTGCTCCATTGTTTTCAGTTGCTGTCTGGGAAACCCACAATTTGCATCTGCTAGCAATTTTGTTCCGCTTTGGTGATATAGATTTCTCTGCCAATATAGTACCTGAGTGTCTCCAAAAATGTAATTAAATATCACAGCAACAGTGCATACTACTTCAAAACAAAACACTGCTACTTCTCGAATATAATGTATAACATTATATTTGATATTCCCTATGCTAAGTAGGGTACAGTAGAAATTAATAACCCTCAAAATTGGTTTGGTTGACAGATTGGATCTGAAGACATCTCTTGTGAGTCAGTGCGCTATAGGGTATGTGCTCGCCAAAATCGTAGCGTATAACGTAATATAATTTCCACCTGCGACGTTAAACAAACCCTTATGTTAAATTCTTTGAGAATTCTGTTTTGATCTTTTACTACCTAAAAAGGTTGGAAAAACTGAGTGAAAACAACACTGATGAAAAAAAAAAAAAGAACTATTCAAATATGATTTTGAAGTACATTTAGAGTTGTTTGATCCAGTTGAGACACCATTTTGGATCCAGATCCGGTCCAAATGGTTTACGTTAGAGGTAAACAAACTGCTGCCGCTTTTGGCGAGGGTCAGCGCAACAATCTTGGATCACGTTATGAGGCAAAGAATCTGAGCAAATCAACGAAACGCAATCATCTATGCTCTTTAGACTAAACAGTTAATCAATTAACAAAAACAATACACAAACTATTACAGACACAGCCAAAAATGCTGATTCTATAAAGCGACATCTCATAAACAAAGAAGGATAATGAGATCAGGAATAAAATGCAAGACTGAATATAAAGGGATACACTCAGGATAAAAATATAAGCAAGTGGATTACAGAAAAACGGCAAAAAGTAGCTTGATCTCAGACGCAAAAACAAACATTACGTGTTTGTTTGTATGCCGTGATTCGTCTGTCCGGGCTCTATTATTGGAGAAGTCCCCTCCGCACCACCCAGATGAGGCTGTGAGGGTGAGACGCAAATAGAAAACCCACTGATGACGTTCTCACTAACAATGGGATACACAATTACAGAGCAGGAGGCCAACGCCTGCTCATGGTCGACCCGCTAGTGAGTGCCGCGGCCTGGGGACCACAGAGGCCCATCTGTTCCACATATTTGCCTATTGAAGAGGCATGGTTGGAATCAGAGCTTTCCAACAATACGAAAGCAATGGCGAAGTGCCCCGTCATTAGAGTTTCAGTTGTGCATTGTAATTAAAAGTCCGCCAACCATATAGCAATAAGCACTCTATCAGGTGCGTTTATGTTTATGGAACATAGCCAAACCTATAACAAAGCTAAACAAAGAAATCGGACACTGAGGTTATGGACAGAGTAAGCCAATACGCACAACAAACAACTTGCTCTGCCTCTGAAATGACACTAACATCAACTAGGCCCATCGTGCTATTGTATTATGTTAACCAATAGCCAAATAACTATTTAAGCATTGTCATAGCAAAATCACATTCAGGTCTGGCTTCATTTTTGTACAGGACAGCCACTTTTTATTTTTTTTTACCTGAAAAGTAAAACAGGTTGTGAGTGCCCTTTCATTGTGACTTTAAAGGGCAATAGCTTTCTTTGTTGGTGTAGCATATAATGTAAATTTGCCATAACGTTCTTGATTATTGTGAGACATACACACAAGCAATCTATCAAATGCACAAAATGTAAAATACTTATAAAATTCCTACTCTATCTTACCCTTTCTCTGCGTTCACTACGATAGCGCGTGGCTTGTCCACGTCATCTCGCAGGACCTCTCCAATAATGTGGCCATCCAAGCGGTGGATGTTAATGGTGTTAGTGGACTCACAGGTCCAGTAGACGGTACGGCTGTAGGGGTCCAGACTCAGGTCATGGGGCTGCTTTGAGTGGAGACCGGTTGGGGTCATAACCGTAGATGCCTGAGAAAAAAAATGTTAAAACAAAAAATCAAAACAGTAGTATTTAGATACACATACTGTAATTTATGCATTATTATAGATATATATTATTTACATAATTTAAAAAATACAGGTGACTATGTATCATGTGCTAACATATATATATATATATATATATATATAATTTATGCAATATTTTGGATATACATGATATAATTTTAAACATACTGGTGACTGTGCATCATGTGCTCACATATACAGAGAACTTTATTAGGAACACTTGTACACCTACTTACTCGTGATTATCTAATCAGCCAATCATGTGGCAGCAGTGCAATGCATAAAATCATGCAGATAAGGGTCAGGAGCTTCAGTTAATGTTCACATCAACTATTAGAATGGGGAAAATATTTATTCTCAGTGACTGAGTGTGGCATGATTGTTGGTGCCAGACGGGCTGGTTTGAGTATTTCTGTAACTTCTGATCAACTGGGATTTTCACGCACAACAAGTTTACTCAAAATGGTGCCAAAAACAAAAAACATACAGTAAGTGGCAGTTCTGCGGACGGAAACGCCTTGTTGATGAGAACGGTAAACGGAGAATGGCCAAACTTGTTCGAGCTGACAGTAAGGCTATGGTAACTCAGATAACCACTCTGTAAAATTGTAGTGAGCAGAATAGCATCTCAGGAGGCAGATGGGCTACAACATCAGAAGACCATGTCGGGCACTTTATTAGGACCACAGTGTTCCTAATAAAGTGCTAATAATTTATGCAATATTATATATATACACACACACACACACACACAGTTGTAATCAAAATTATTCAACCCCCCCTGACCAGCAATACATTCTGGTGTTGTGAATTAAAACACATCAACTAAAACAGTCAAAGTAAGTTTTTAATACACATTTGAGTGATTTTGAGAACAAAGAGTTCAGTTTACCCAAATTTTAAAATAAAAAAATAACAAATTCTCTCCACAAATGTCATGTCAAAAATATTTAACCCCCAAAGTCAATCATTTGTGGAGCATCCTTTATCCTTAATAACAGTAAATAAATGTTTCAGGTAAGTGTTGTCAGGCTTCGGACACCTCTCTATTAGAAATTGTACACATTTCTCATGAGCAAAAGCTTCCAGCTCATTGACATTCTTTGGTATCTGTGCTGCCACTGCTTCCTTGAAATCCCAACAAAGGTATGCAATGGGATTTTAATGATGGACTGAAAGGGCCATTTAAGGACGTTCCACGACCTATTCCTGAATGAGATTTTGGACAACTTGGATGTATCTTTGGTGTTATTGTCTTGCTGGAAAGTCCAGTGATCACTGAGCTCCAATTTACACACAGATGCCATCACATTTTTCATGCCAAAATGGCCTGATATCTGACAGAATCCATGGTGTCAGTCACATAGTCAGGATAGCCGTTTCCTGCAGCCGCAAAACACCCCCATAACAGGACTGACCCACCTCCATGCTTGACTGTGGGGATGGCGTCGTTCTTGTCATCACCTCGTCATCTTACTCCAGACGTACTGCTGACCCATGGGTCTAAAACTCGTTTTCAGTTTAGTGTCATACATCTATAAAACCTTCTTCCAGGACTCCACAGGTCTTTCCTAATTACTTCTTAAATATTCAAGTCAACATTTCCCTTGGTGAAGTTTTGCTTTCTTCCACACCCCAAGAAGGTTGCTGTTGTACCATATTTAAAAAATATATGAATGGTGCTGCCAACTTTGTCTATTGGAAATTGAAGTGCCTTGGAAATGTACTTTTAGCCATGACCTTTCTTGTGTAATGAAATAATCTCCTCTATTAGCTTTTGAGACAGCTTATTTTTAAATTGCATTTTTTGCACAGAAATACATTTTTGCTTGCAATGCTAAACTTACATTTTAAAACTTAAATAAGTGCCATTGCAGATTGATGATTTAATTTTGTTTTAAAACAATTACTTGTGTAGCCATACATATTTAAGAAACAGCTACATGCAATAGGGGTTGGATAATAATGACATGGCTGTATTTTTAAAAAATCCTGCTATTTAGAAATATTAGGTTATATATTCACACTATGACTTTGAATGCGTCACTCAACTGATATAAAGTTTAAAAATTCATCAAAAAAGCTTACCATGGTAAATCCTTACTGTCTTGGGGGGTTGAATAATTTCAATTGCAACTATATATATATACACATACATACATACACACACATTACACCGTGTAACAAATGTTTTTTGTTTTTTTTTGGTTCCTGGATAGTAAGTGTTATTTCCTAATTGCTTATGCCTCAAAAGTATAGAAAATGGCTATTATTCCCCACAAACATTGCTTTTGTGACCAGGACAGTGATATTTTGAAATTTATCTATTTTCCAGAACATTCCAGATAGATTCAGTGCTGAGTAAACTTGGAGTAACTTCTAGAACTTTCTAGAACTTTCCAGTAATATAAATAGTAGTATAAATACAGGGGCCTTAAGCCCACCAGTTCAGTTTAGTTCCAGCTGCCTAAGTGGATACATATCTGCATTTTTTCTGAGATGGCATCAAGAGGCTGCAAGCATCCGGCAGACACATTTTGCTATGTCTGTGGCCAATTTATCAAGACAAGAGCGAAAAAGTACTCCGTGGAAGCATCTGCTAAGATGTGTGAGGCCTACAAGGCATATTTCGGCATGCCTGTCGGGGATCAAGACAAACCCTGGGCACCTCATTTCACCTGCGAGCACTGCAAAAAACTCCGGAAGGAAAGATGGACAATTGTTGCTTGGAATTTTATGTTATAAAATTTGTTAATTTTTTAAATTGTAAAAGTTTTTAATTTAAAAAAAAATTTTGGGACGCCTTTGGGACAGCAGGGAGACCAAGGCACATTACCACAGGCGGGACTGGCCACAGCGGACTGAGTTCTCTGTGGGGAGGAACAACGTTAAGTGGGAGCCACTGGTGGACCTCCGGAAGGTGCTGATGCCACCACTGCACATCAAACTGGGCCTTATGAAACAATCTGTCAGAGCTCTAGATAAGGAGTCGGCAGCCTTCAAGTACCTTCAAGACTTCTTCCCTAAGCTGTCTAAGGCAAAGGTCAAAGTCGGTGTCTTCGTCGGACAACAGATAAAGAAGATCCTGGAGTGTGATGAATTCCCCAAGAAGCTCACTAGTAAGGAGAAAGCGGCTTGGAACAGCTTTGTCGCAGTGATTCGGGACTTCCTGGACAATTACAAGGCTGAAAATGATGTGTAGCTGGTTGAGACTTGAGGACTACGGCACAATGGGCTGTAGGATGTCCCTCAAAGTCCATATCCTTGATGCTCATCTTGATAAATTCAAGGAGAACATGGGAGCACACGAGGAGCAAGGCGAGCGCTTCCATCAGGATATACTGGACTTTGAAAGCCGCTACCAAGGACAGTATAACAAGAACATGATGGGAGACTACATTTGGGGGCTGATTCATGAAAGTGGTTTACAGTATAATCGTAAATCCCGAAAAACTACTCACTTCTAAATCTTTTGTATTCATTTTTGTTTTACTTTAGTATAAATACATGTTAATTTGGATTCATATGTTGTTTTTTTCTGACTTTATATGAACGAAAAGACACAAATTCACCCGTATTTTTAAAAATATCACTGTCCTGGTCACAAAAGCAAAGTTTGTGGGGAATAATAGCCATTTTCTATACTTCTGAGGCATAAGCAATTAGGAAATAACACTTACAACCCAGGAACAAAAATTGTGTTACATAGTGTTATTTATATAATTTTAAACATAATGCGACTTTGCATCATGTGTTAACATATATACACAAACATACATTATAATGAATATGAATAATTAATCACTCTAAGCATATAATACAATTAAAATATATTTACAAAAAATTTTTACACAGTAACTATGCTAATTTGGCTGGCCAATCAAAAACCTTTGAATTTTTTCAGATTAAATTTCGTAGTTACAGATGTTACTGCAAATTTACAGTGTAGTTTTGTTTTTAACAGTGACCTGTGTGCCGTCGTCTCGGGCCCTGCGGATGTTCTGTCGGCCATCCACCCAGTAGACCAAGCGCTCCAGAGGGTCGAAGCTGATGGCTCGCAGATTCTTCATGACGTGGATGGGCAAAATCATGTCTGGACTCTGTTCTCCCAGGACCACTCGACTGATGGAGCTCTTTTGACTGAAGAGCAGGAAGCTAGAGGGCGCTGTTAAGCAAAGCAGCAAGAGGGTGAGAATCAGGGATGGAAACTTACTTCATACTGCACAGTATACACTGCTTACCATCTTAGCCATTTAGCATTTTTAGTTCAAAATGTCTTGACTTTTGGCATCCTGATAAAATAATGAATCAAAATAAAGACTTTAAAACTTCTGTAAACATTTTGGGTTATTTGTCACACTGGGAATGGAAGATAAAGTCATGCTACACAGCAATCTGTGCAGTATGCTCTGTTGTATACTGCGCATTCTGACAAATATACTTGTTCATTAGGGTATTCCTAGAATACAGAAAATGTGCATAATCTGTCCAGTATACATACTAATTACTACAGCAATATTAAGAGAAGTATGTTAGTATGCTATTCCAAACATAGCCAGAGTTAGACAAGCAAAGGTCAGCAATGGATGTTCTGATGCCAGCTCCATTCCTCTTATGTGAAGGTGCAGATCATGACTAACAGCTAATGCAATCATCCAAACTAAGTGCAATCAGGCTTTCCCTCAAGGCCATGGAGGAATGAAGAAACGAGAGGGAGTTTTAAAGAAGGAACATACTAGTGTTGCCAAGACCTCTGTAACCTTGGCCAAATGCTCTCAACGTACTCCCTGGCTCGCACTTTTAATCCAAGTTCTGTAATTTTTAAGCTTATAAGGAATTAAATGCATATGCCTGAGTTTTGCATGGCCGGTAGCCATTGTTTTCTAATGGAGTTTCAATCTGCCAATTACATCCTTAAAGGCTATGACTCACTTTAATGTCAGTAAAACCCAATGAACTTTATGGCTGAGGGGCCATAGATTACATTGCCTATAATGTCTGCTGAAGTCTGAAAACAATGCATTTTATTCAAGAAATAGTAAAACATATTTAATCAAGCAATATAACACAAGGAAGAGTATTTTAACAAGAAGAGAACAACAATTCTATAAATAAGAAGTTAATATTGAGCAGCTGGCATTTCAGACACAATATGGCCAGCTATTTTGTTTAATTTTGGACCGCCAACTAAACTAATTTGAAAAAGGGCCAAAGAAGGACCAAGCGTTGCGATACAATGAAGCAAACCACAGAACTGGAATTTTACATATCAAAACTCCTTGAGCCCAACATCCCACATGCTCCCTCCAAAATGCCTGTGCACCAATACTCACAGCTGCAGTTGCGTCCGTTTGCCTCTAGGGTGTAGTGAGAAGCACAGCGACACTGGGCTCCAGAGGGTGACGCCAGGCAGAGATGAGCACAGTTGCCATTGTTCTGCGAACACTCATTGGCGCCATCTTGTCTGGAGGAGTGGAAAACCAGGATATCCATTACGTATTCCAGGTTTCCCTGCACCACTGTGCGGTTCAGCCCAGTACGCTTGTCCGCCCGCTCAATACTGCGCAGGTTCCAATCTGTCCAGTAGATGTAGTCACGATATTGGGTGAGACCAAACGGATTGGGAAGATCGTCGGCCACTATTTCCCTCTGCAAACCTGAGGACGTTTAGCAACCTTTTAGTTTATTACAAGAGGTTGGGTCGTTTAATATTGTAACACAAAGCTATTTCATTTCAATTTATGCATTTGGCAGGTGTTAAAAAGCCAGAAGCACCACAATGAATAGAACAGAATGCAGGTGTCTCGAGACACATTTTTTCAAATTAAATGTTCTTGCTGTCAAAAAAGCCCAAAATCGCTAGCGCAATGCTCTGCCAATTGAGCTACACCTGAATAATCTGATGATTATGATGATAAATAAATGTATTTGGATTTCCAGCAATTTATGAGGCATTCATGATTAATCATATTAAGGTTTTCAAAACCTTGGACAGAATCACAATTCAAACAGTTTGCTACCTTGCATGTTTGTAGACTCGATCATGCAGGTGTCCAGGTCTGTCCAGTAGAGCCGGTGGTCGATGTAGTCGATTGTGAGTCCATTGGCTCGGCCCACTTTGTCTACCAAAGTTACGATATTACTTCCGTCCATGTATGCACGAGCTATCCTGGGACGACCTCCCCATTCAGTCCAGTACATGTACCTGCAGACCCATATCATTACAACAGATTACTTGACCCCACATCAAACAAAAACTATTTGTATTTATTAATCAGGGACAATAAATGTGCCAGATTTATATATATATATAAAAGACAAATGTTCATCTCACGTCCTTGGGCAGGTTGTTTAAAAGAAAACTCTGAATCAAAGAAAAACATTCTATACACCATAATTACTTAAAAAATATCACCAAATATTTACATATTTGTATTAATATGTATTAATAATAAATATGTATGTAATTATTTGATTTATTATTATTACATTTTTTCAGTGTAATATATTTAATTGTATTATTCAATTTTAAAATACACAAATTAGCATTATAAACAAATGTTATTTATTATTAAAGATTTTTAAAAGATTTCAGTTATTTGATGTAGTTATTAATATTTTTAAATAAATGCTTATACTAATAGTACATAATATTTTTGATTGATTAATTACTGTTTATTATTTGATTTTAAAATACACAAATTAGCATAACACTAAATTAATTGTTTTAAATATTGAAAAGAATTTGTAAATCAATATTTACGTTACTGTTTTATTTATTAACTTATGTTTATTAAGTAAATACATATTATTATTAATAGTACATACTGTATTTATTTGATTTTTTTATTACTCATGTTAGCATAAACTAATTTTATTTAAGAAATAGCACCTTTTTAATGGATATTGAAATTATTATTTTATTTATAAAGTTATTACTATTAAATAAATAAGCACATATGTAAGGGCTGTTAAACACTACAGATATTACTCTTTCCTCCAATTGGGCAAGCAAGATTTGAAAAGAATGTCTATCTACTCTCTCAACCCGTTCATTTACACCTCTGGGCTAAGTCAACACCTCTCAGTGTTAAGGTGAGAAGAGACAATGCAGAAGAATGTGTTGGCTAATAGAGACAGCCGTTCTTCAGAAGCCACAGGAATGCCTTCTGGGTGCTGGAGGACATGACTTCACTCCTGTGAGCCACATACAGGGACTGTGGCATGTTGCCACTTGTCTTCTGCCACACATACAACTTGATGCCCTTAGGGAGTGCTGTAATACCAATGACTGAGTGTGGGTTTGAGTGTGTGAGTATGCATGGGTTTTATGCGCCTATCAGATATTAAAAGTAGTGGTAATTATCGATTAGAGAAATTATCGGGTTACGGAACTTTAGAGGCATATGGTTAACCAAAACACGAGATGGGGTGCACTACACTGCATGTACAAGATGGCATATGCTAGGTTAGAAATAATGTGCTATACATTTAAAAGGCACAGGATAGCTGAAATACTTGGAGCTGAGGCCTAGCAGTTAGCACATGTGCTCTAAGCATTCTGAGCCATGGTGCTTGTGCTGGAAATGCAGGCTTGAATCTGACTTGCATTGTGTCTTGATTCTTCTGACATTATTTCCTGTCATCTTTCTATGTTTGTTATCAATAAACTGTCAAAGCCCCTAATACAATAATAAAAAAAGCAGTGGTTTACAGGTCTTGGCTGGTTTAGATGGTCTCCCAGTCTGACCAGCAGACAAGTGCACTCAACCTTTAAAAAACCATCAAACTAGACCAGCCTGACCAGTGAAAACAAGCTTATTGGCCAGCTAACACCACCATACCACCTTATTTTGGTTCAAGATGGTTTTACAGCAGGCAAGTATAGCTAAAATAAATATCTCCTGCACCAATAAGTAATTTGTTAAATTGAAAATATAAGATTAGTTGAGAAGGCATGTAATACACTGAGAAGCCAGTGGTCCTACCCATTAGCTGGGTCCAGAGCAAGAGAGCGTGGGTTGTCCAGATCTTTGCACACCAGCACTTGTCGGTACTGGCCATCCAGGCGAGCCACCTCAATGCGGTTGGTGCCAGTGTCGGCCCAGTAGAGGTTTCGACCCATCCAGTCCACGGCCATGCCCTCAGGATAGTCCAAACCAAACTCAATCACTGGTTCAACAAAACTGCCATTCATGAAGGCTCTGCTTATAGTCTACAAGAAAAGCAATCAAGTAAGCAACAAAATGCTAATGCAAAAACCATTAGTCCCCATTAAATGGCTTGACGAGAACAGTTTTCTTTTCAGTGTTGATGTAATTCCTATCTTCCTATCAGAGGCAAGTGGTATAAGTTCTAGAGTGCATGTGATTGGACAAATAACTGGGCATGCCCCTGAGTGCAAGATGAGTCATCAAAAATCTGGGTCAGTTTTCCCAGAAGAGAAAGACTGTACATATTAAATGCATATACAGTATATGCAAAACATTTATTTTGTGAACTTTTAAGAGTACACTAGCATATACTGTTGATGGCCTCAAAGCTAACACATGGACTAAAAGACACAAAACTCCATTAGGTCTTTAATGCTGCTTCATAACAGACAATTCACTGTAAAACATGATATTTTTAAAGATTCTCTAGCGTTTTGAGTGGCTAAATGGCCACACGATACTTGCAGAATCTCACTTAAAAAGCATTCTGGTTGACTCCTTTAAACTTTTTCGAGCTATTGAGCTAGAGCTATTGAGATCAAGTATGTTGGACTTTGCAGCATATATTCGAATCTACTAGAAGACAGTGGAATCTTTTTTATTGATGTTTTACATCTGAGCCCAACAGCTGCTTTGGGTTAGACGCTGATGGCATTGCTTTATCATCCAATCCGGAAGTAAAACTCGGTGATTCAAATTTTTGTGAACCCCAGTTCATTCACACGAGTAATTCTGAAAATAAAAACCTGAAAGTGTAGTGTGCAATCTCTTTGGTGTTTCTCCTATTCCAGCTAAAAATGAACTGTTCTCCAAAAAATTTAAATACATTTACTTTCTTCAGTAGAACACAAAAGAAGTTATAAAAAAACCAACAGAGTGAGTTGGGGGCAGGACTATTTGAATGACCAATGAAATGTTTGGGGAAACCTGGGAAGACTGTTTGACAACAATCATTATTTTGGTAATTCAATTTGGTGACACTAGAGGCACAGAAAGCACTTAGTTCAGCTTTAAACAATCATATACAGTTTTTGAAATGTCTAAAGCAATCACAATCACAACTTCCTAAAAAAGCTTTTATGAAAAAACAAAACACACACACACACACACACACACACACACGTACATCTCATTTTGTACCTTAGTGCTGACATCAGTCCAGTAGATTCTGTTCTCTAAAACGTCAAAGTCAAGTGCAGAGGCCTCCTTGACCCCAGTGAGCGGAATGGGCACATCGTTGCTGTTGGTGCCCAGCGAGATGCTGCGGATGTCAGCGCGGTTGGTGAAGAGCAGGAAGGCCTCTGGCACCACACACGTCCTTAAATCACTCAGAAGCTCTAGGCCCATTGGGCAGGCGCAGCTCAGACCTTGAGGTCGATGGAAACACAGATGACTGCAGCCGCCATTGTTTTCTGCACAGCCATTGGTGCCTGAAAACACACAAAAGCCATAAACGTATCAGCTTTATGGACAGGCACTGACCTCATAGCCTTATAATCAGGCCTAGATTGAATCTGGAGACTTGTTTTCACATTCTCTTTGCTAATTTGGGGGGGGGGGGGATTTACAGAATGGATTTACACCATTACACAAGGTTAGGTTTAACAGATCTGAAAGTAAATGATCTTACCAGAAGTTTCTGTGACTTTCGTGGCTTTGAGACCCATGAGGTCAGGAAGCTGCTCGACGATGACCTCACGGGTGGCGTTGGTGATGTGAACTCTTTCTATGCTCCTCCTCTGCCAGTCTGTCCAGTAGATATATTCTCCCAGCAGCGTAAAGCCAAAGATATGAGGCAGTTTGTCCTCTAGAATGGTCATCCTATTAGTGCCATCTACATGTATTACCTGTGAATAAAATGGGAATGCTATGAGGGCTGGGTAAAAACAGAAACGATGTGCAAAACTACATATTTAAAAAATCTAAGTCAGTGGGTTGCCTGACTAGTCAGTGGGTTGCCTGAATGACAAATTGACTACGAAAACCCTCAATAATTAGGGTCTTTTTGAGTTTACCTGATTGCAAGATGCATTTCTTAGGAGGTGTGAACATAAGACATGTTCTTGCATACAAATCAGTTAAGGGTTGGGGTATACTTTGTTTTTCCGCTTGGCATTACGCCTGACGCACAGTCAAGTGCTCAGCCTTTCAAAGTATACTCAGACACGTTCAACGCATGTACACTGCGACTGCTTTGTGATACTCTTTCGTACATTAAACGGCAGGTGCAAGCGTAGATGACACGTACTGTCCGTGTGTCTAGAAAAACAGGGCAGCAAGAGCACTGTACACGAGACGTAGCGGCATGCAGAAAGCCAAAAAATACTTTAATCTTTAGATAGAGCACAAATTAATGGAACAGAATGCAGTTTAAAAGTTGAACTATTTTTTGCTATAAAAGCTGTCTACACTGCACAATGAAAAAAGAATGACGTAACAGCCAAATACATCCCATCTGAATGTGTATGGCCATACTGGCGGAGGTGGATTTAAAGACGCAACTTACCGAGAGTTACCGCGGGAACTGTCTAACAGCCAAATCAAAACACACTGAAGGTACTTAAATAAAAATAACAAAACGTACATTTACATTTATGCATTTGGCAAACATTTTTATCCAAAGCGACTTACATTGCACTTATTACAGTGACATTCCCCCACCCCCGGAGCAACTTGGAGTTGAGTGCCTTGCTCAAGGACACAATGGTGGTGGCTGTGGGAATCGAACCGGCAACCTTCTGCTTACCAGTTCTGTGCTTTAGCCCACTACGCCACCACCACTCAACGTAAATGTAAACTGTCGTGACCCACACCTAACAGAAATACACATTAACAAACATTCAGCAAAAGCACAAATACACATCTACATCCTGATCGCATCTATTTTGTATTTATAGCATAAATTATTGACTTTCATAGGTGGTCAGATCAAATAATTGTAATTAACAGCCCAAAACAGGAAACAAATGGCAAATGAGCAAATCAGCCTGGATCTGTTTATGCTCTCCAAACAGATGTACACCACATGCACCATTGGACACCACTGGATCTACAAATGTTCAGATATTTGAACTGCCATAATTGCAGTATCCTAATCCAAACCAGCTAGGATTTCCCAATTGTGGAAAAAAGCAACAAAATATGAAACTGCCAGAAGTGTAGCTATTTTAAGTCATTACAGAGTATGCAAGCTCGAGCATGACTTTGAATCTTTCCGTTTAAAATGAAGAGTTTTTTTCACTAAAGGAAGGCTACACAATAATCCAGCGAAGTATATCATATCTGAATGAGTGAACGTGACAAAATAAGGGTAGCAATACAGGAGGAAAATAAAGCAAACTGATATAGGGAGTGGAGCCAGGACATGCCTGAGTCTTAAAAAAAAGAAAGAGAGAGAAAGAGAGAGATGGAGTGAGTGACAGACAAGAGGTTGAAACCAAGTGGGTTGCTGGGAAATGGGTTTGTTTCTGAAAAGGTTGCAATTACCGTTTCTGGAAACAGTCCTGACATTACTATTTCTCAAAACACGCCTCTAGAAATAGACAGCTTTCCATTTTTCACATTTGGCGAATGGGTGTCAGTTGCAGTAAATGCTACCCATCTAATAAAATACATTCTGGAAAAAGCTGGAAACCAGCGAAAAAATAAAATGTAAAACCTCAAAAGAGAGCTACCAGCTTCGTTCAACCAAATTACAAAGGCCTGCAACTGATCAACATCAGATTGGGCTCAAATGGGCGCCAAATGGGTTTTCGATTGGTGTCTTTTTCCAGTATTCCACAGCAATTCTGACTCTGAATTCTAATGGGATGTCCCACATTTGAAGCTTTTGTAAAATGCAGATAAATGCAAACATATGACAGCACATTCAATATTAATGTGGGAAGCTGCTATGATGCTTGGCAATCGTAAACAGCCTACATTTTGACTTATGAACTACAATATTACTTGGCAGAAGAACTGTTTAATCTGATTATTACTATTAATAAATGTAACTATTTATTGAACAGTGGTGTCTTCCACCATATTTAACCCTCCTGAAAAAACAGCTTAAAAGCAACCTAAGCTGGTTTGGTTGTCTCCAAGCCTGGTCAAGCTGGTGTACAGCTGGTTTAGCAGACAACTGCACAAAACCTCGTTAAATCAGCAAATCAGACCAGCACTACCAGACTGGGGGAGACTAGTAGACCATCTTAGGCTGTTTTAAGCAGTTTTTTTTTTTTTCAGTATGAAAAAGTAATAAGCCACTCAAGGCTGTGTGGTAGTGATTTTACCACAGTAAAATACTCCTTGCTCATGGTAATATCACTAATGCACAGCCTCAAGTGGCTTATTGCTTTATTTCACCACTTTCAGTGAAGTTTTTTAAGATAAGAGCATTGCTGGTTTATTTCTTCTGTGTAATGCATACACAAGTCACCATGAAGTCATTACTGGAAAGCATCCATGTTTTTTATGCTGCAAAAGCCGTTGGGAGATTTTGACACTCTATACCTGTGCAATTAGAAACTAAGAAATGCATAAGGATTCAGTGTTTTTTTTTGTTGTTTTTTTTTTTACTATTTTAACTGCCTGCAGCCATATGTCTTTGTTTGCTGAATGGAATCCATGACAGTGTATTCAATCATGTGCTCTCCATGAATGATGAATGAGATTATAAACGCTCAAATGAGCAGGTCAAGACTGAGTGGCAGGCGTATTAATGCAGCATATTGTTTCTGGGTAAAGTAGCTCTTTAAACAAAGACTTCCTTTGCGCTGTCGTTCCCAACCCCAAGTCCTTCCTGTGTGGACTGGTTGGGGTGGTGGTGGTGGGGGGTTACTGGGGCGGTTGCCAGCAACTGCCTGAGAGGGGTGTCCACCTGATTTATTTCTGTAATTTAGGCCTGTGCTTCCTATAGCCTGCGGAGTGGCGAAAAAAGTATGCAAAGAAAGTATGAAGAAACAGAAAAAGAAATAAGGGCACATTATTTTAAATTAGCACCTTCCTAGTTAAGTATCTTCAAGAATGTAGAATAGGGGTCGGCAACATTTTTGACATGGAGTGCCATTTTTTATTTTCCTGGTCAATGGCTGTGTTAACGCCCCCACCCCCCTCAAATTTGAGTCCATTTGTGAAAAGTCTCTATTTTGCATTTTTCTATTTTAATGGTTTATTTTTCATTACAAATGATATATCAGCATAACAGTTTGAGTGAAAAATTTGAGCAAAACATGCATGTAAAAAATCTTGCATGTGAATTTTCACAGAGCATCTTGTGAAAGTGCTTTAATGAAAGAAAACTTGTCCTTTTGTACAAAATGAGTTAACAGTTAATGTCACAAATTTGCTTATTTTAGTACTGATCACAAAATTGTGTGGAATCTTAAATATTTCTTATATTATGTCATACATTTTTCAAAATCACACAGAGGGGTAATCACTAGCATGCAAGCAACAGCGAGAGGAGCAGTCTATTTTATTTATAAGAAGTTTTTCGCACATGCATTCCAATCTACATCTTGATGTAATCCCACCTCACGATCATGCAGCGTGTTTTCATCAGCTGAATGGGAGGCTAAACACTATTTAAGTGTGACGAGACTTGCGCTGCGCATGCAAGCCATTCATGCATCACAATCCGATCAACTATTTAGCCTTTGCAACTCCAAAATCCTAAAACTTTATTTCCAGCTTTAATTTATATTTTGAATAGACTCAGATTTTTGAACCCCACGATGTGGGTTTATGTTTTCTGTAATTTTGAGTGTGACTATGGTTTAAGGAGGGTGTACCTGTATGCTGGGTTGGAAATCTCAAGAATTAATAGTGGTGTTTTCCTTACTACATGACGTGTTGTTCTAAATTCAAAAAGAAACAAATGAAATACGGAATGTAGGCTGTCATCCGCAAAGCCTGACCGTAGCAAAGCGGGCACGTTTACTCGCACGATGAACCGACCGTGAAGCGCTGTTGGCTCGTGATGCGTGAATGGCTTGCACGTGCTGCACAAGTCTGTTGGGTATACTGCAGTCTTGTCACATTGTAACTTTTTGTTTAGCCTCCCATTCAGCTCATGAAAACACGCTGCGTGATCATGAGGAAGGTTTACATCAAGATGTAGATTGGAATGCAATGCTGGCACACGTGCCATAGGTTGCCAACCCCTGGTCTAGAAGAATTTTATGGGGAATTGGGGAGGAAACTGGTACATACACCTCTGAGGCGGAAAAGTGATTAGGCAAATGCTACGTTTGGAATAGCATACTACCATACTACTTGCACTGTTTTAGCAGTATGTATATATATGCTTTAGACATATATGACAGAAGTAGTAAGAGTAGTATGGGTAGTATACCACCAGCCAATGTCTTTGAAAGATATAGTGGATTTGGATGGCTTGTTGGGTGTTTTAGCGCTGGACCCAGACGACTTGGAGGCTTGAGGAGAAGGGCAGGGATGGGAAATATGTTTAAGCTGTTGTGAAAGCCTCCTCTTTCCTCAAAGTCTGAGACAGCGGAGGCGCTGACGCTCTGGAGAAATACTAACAGACACAGACAGTGGGTTGAAACCACAATGGTGCATATTTCTTACACTCCTTCTAACACATAGATGTCTCAAGGGCTTAAACTGGGTGCCTGCTTGAGGGCTACAGATTTTTCTCAACCCTGGAGAAAGGTTAGGAGCCTACACACTAATTCATTATCTAACAAACCATGATAAGCTGGGCCAGTACATACATAGAAAGTACCATGGTATTACAATGGGTTTTTAGACACTACCATGAGGGTAAAAAATGGTTTTCGCTGAAGAACCTTAGAAAAATATTACTCTTGTCAATAAAGTACCTTGGAGTATAATGCAAACACCAAGGCATATATCAAAGTACCATGGTATTACCATCAGATACCAGCATGCACCATGGTACCATCTGTCAAAGTACTCGTTTTGTTAGGGATGTGATAATAACATGCGTTTCAAGCTGCCTCCTGTCTCCAAAAATGGTCGCAACAGGGTTTTCAACAGAGGGGCCCCTGACTACAAAAGTGTTTGGTTTTTCCCACCTCCTTCACACAGTATGGTAAAGTCGCTGTACCACAATGACGAAGAGCGTTGGGGGGTGACGTGCCACATGACGTGAAAAAAAAAACAAAAAAAAAACAAAAGAGTGCTTCTATAGCACCAATGCCAAGTTGAAAAACTTAACAGGCTTGTGGACCTTGCACCTTGGCCTCTTGCGTGGTATTCTACGTATCAAACAATTCTATGTCAAGTTCCTGCTGACAAAAAAAGCAGCTTAAACCAACGCAGGGTCATTCTGGTCTATTTTGCTGATTTAAAGGGATTTAGGCACGTTCAGCAGGTCAGGAAAAGAGACCATCTGGCCGCCCAGCAAAAACAGCTAAGACCAGTTTGGCCAGGTATGGAGACCAACTTAAACCATCTAACATCAGCTTGGTCAGGCTGGGGGACCAGCATAAGCCAGCTAAGACCAGCTTGGCCAGGCTGGGAGACCAGTTTAAACCAGCTAAGACCAGCAAACCATCTTAGGCTGGTTCAAGATGGGGCTTTTTTCAGCAGGGGTATCAGAGATTTTCTTGTCAGCTTGGGAATGTAAACACTCAAAAACTTCAAAGGTCAATTACAACTAGAACGTTTGCACTCAAATCTGCCCAACACATTTTGCGTTATTCTAGCGCAGTTAAAAGTGCTGAAATTTGTGAAGGATATGGATACAGTTTATACAGTCTTAAACATGCAATGTATTCTTTTCTCAAACTTTCTTCTGGAAAAAAATAAAAAAAAATAAAAATAAAAAAAAGGGATTTGGACCAATGTTTCCATGGCTGCCTTAGAGTGAGGTAGGAATTCTTTCCACTTGTGTAACCAGGAGTTTTATTGGATGGCATACCTTGACGACATCTGTTTCCCCTTTTCTGCTTAGTGTTGGACATTGTTCCTCTTGCACTGACCCCTCCTGTCCACTCCACCACTGCATTTCAGCAGCATTCTTTAAATCGAGTTCTATGAAATTGGACTTGCTTGGTTGTTTCAGGGGGACTTCAGTGAAAAGGAAAGGGTGGAGTGCTACAAAGCGGATTCTTTGTCTCGAAACTTTGCTGACGTGTCACAAAAGTGCATAGAGTGGCCCCAAAACATCCCTTCCAGTGTCCAAATATTTTTTGGGGCCATGTTCGCTTCACATTTTGGCTTTGCTCTCCTTTGCTTTGTCAAGAGATTAATTTGCAGATTATCAATTTTAAGACCTCAAGATTCCAGCAAGGTCTCTCCAGGTTAAGTCTTTTTACTGGCGTATGGAAAGGGGGGATGGGAGAGTAAAATGAGGGGAAACCGAGGGGGGAAGGTGAGGCCCATAGAAACGCATGGTTGCCAATGCACAGAGAGGCCTCTGTGTGTTTAAGGAGCGGGCAGCTGCCGAACCCCAGCAAACCAGAGCAGGTCTCGGAGGTCAAGCAAACACACAATAGCAAACTTTGAGGGAACTGCAGACCCACACTTTAGATTCTTTGATAAAATCCAGCAGAATAAGTAACCATAGTTCCACCAATATATGAGTTACTACTTATGAGTCAGTACATTTACATGCGCAATAATAATCACCCTACAGCGTGCTTTTGCGCAGTCGAGTTATGGTATTCATCTGTCTGACAAAGTGTATATGACACAATACGTAATCGAATATTTGAAGGACACCAGATATGCAGGGTTTAATCTGTCCACATCACCTCTGTCTTTCCGAAGACGCACACAATGCAGAGACCAGTTGTGATCCGATTATCGTGCACATGCTGGACGAAGCTTAGCTTAAATCTCATTATTTATGCCTGTTATTCTGACTTCGCAAAAATCGGATTTCCTATGGACTGAAGCGTTCACATAACATTTTAAAAAGATGAATTATTGTTTTAGTTAGAATGAAATCAAACTTCTAAAGTGCATGTAAATGCACTGACTGATATATCGACCAGTCCGATTAATCAGCTGATATTTGGCCGTTTTGAGATTATCGGCATGTTGCCCATTTGGCCAAGCAACAAACACAGTATTTCATTTGTGTAACCATACTAAAATCAACCAACAGATTACGGATGGGCTAAAATAATATATTGAAATATACTGGTAGAAATGTCACAAAAAAATCTGTTTTCATGTTTCATGTTGTAGTGAATGTAGTAAATATTGTAAAAAGTGTTCATTTCATTTCATCATTTTTGGGTACATCTACTGTAATAATGATAATTGGCATTATATCGATCATCCTGCTCTCTAGATATCGCTAATAGTACCAGCCATAAAAATATCCTTGAGGTAATTTCTATTTCATAAAATGTTCTGTTTTTTAACACAGCTAGATTTACGAGCCAGCTACTAAATTGTAGCACAAAAACATGCACTTTGATGGTCCCTCTGTCAACAGGGGTCTTTCTCCTTGCATAAAAAAATGCTATTCAATTTTTATAGAGACAATTAGACATGGCTATCGAAACTGAAAGAGGGTGTGTCTTCTTTCTCTTTGGCTGTCCGTTTTCCGCTTCACTGAGAAATATGCCTTGAGAATACAGAGTACAAACCCTATTTTTAATGAGGGAGAACACAACAAAATGTACAAAAGAAAGCCCTGAAAAAGTCTCATCAATTTTGACAAAAGTCAAGACACTGTGGGCATTTATCAAAGCCAGATTGTTAAAAGTGTCCCAGCACCAGGGTGCCAAGCAAATTCAATATAAAGGCAAGCGAGGTGACCGCATGGCCTCCTTAAACATAGAGCTGAGGCAAAAGAGAAAGAGAGAGACAACAGACACAACTAAATGAAGGCTGAGCTAATCAAAATAGCATTTATCTCTATAGAAAAGAGATGTCAAAACTCATAAAGGTTAACGTTCACAAGCTGTTTTATGAATCGTGTTTGCTTTCTGTATTTTTCAATGTGTGGTTGTGCAATTTAGAACATTAAGTGTCCAAAAATATTTTGGGGCCCACTCTATATTGCTGAATTAATTTGTTTTGGACTTACCTCATCATGTATGTGGAATTAATGTGCATGTTCATGCATCAAAATGACTGGATGGGAACGTGAAACCTTGTGCACAGAATGTACATGTAGAATCTGCATTTCGATGCCAATTCCCTGAGGAGCAACCTGACATACTTTTTCAATTACCCAAGACAAGAATATAATCCTGCAAAATAACCTCACATTTCTGTGTGGGCTTTGAAATATCATACGATTTCACCTGAGGTTTGGCCGGCTCTTCTGATGGGCCGGCTCAGCTATGGATGATATTATCTTTTTTATCTGTTGTTTGCTTGTATAGGCCAAGAACAGCACTGCCTTAATTCAAACAGAATGACCAGCCAGTCTGCTTTTCTTTTTACCCATGAGTTCAACCCTCGTGCCTCGTCATTCCACTCTGTGCTGCGTTTGCACTTTCTCGTACTTTGATTGAGCTCTGGGAGGCGAATGCCGAGAAACCTCCCAATGAGAAACGCTGGCGGATCAAAAAGTAAGTGAAAGATTCAGTGATGAGACTTGACGGTTGTGAAATTGCAAAAATATTGACTCATGTTCTAGCAGGTCATCTGCATGCTGATGGCTCCCATGAGCTACTAGAGCCCTGAGAGGGAAAATTTCATTCCCATGGCCTTGACTGAGAACATACAGCCGAAATCAGTATGGTAAACAATGGAAAAATAGCTGTCGCAGATATTTATATGAGCCATAATTTTTGCATGACTTTAAAGATAAAAGTGATATTTAAATGAGGATGACAATGGCGATGATTACACTGCAAAGAATAATTTCCATTAGTTTTGACTTTATTTCCAATAAAACTTCTAAATATTTTACCTAATATGGCAAATTGTTTCAAGCATAAAATTCACAAAATTTAGCTGGATTTATGTTTAAATGCACATTACAGAGAACTTTAATTTATTGATAGAAATGATCAAAATATCATTACTGAGCCAGGACATAAAAAAATCTGTGTTCAAAACTGCTTTCTTTTTCCTCTGAAAAACATTCATTACATTCAGAGCTGTTGGGTTCAATTTGGCAGGAAACTTCAAGCAAAGTCATGGGTTCGATTTAGGAAAATGATATACTGACATAATATATACCTTGAATGCACTGTACTTTAAGTTGGATAAAAGTATCTGTCAAATGCATCAATTTAAACACATTTTCAATTTCTAAACTGTGACACTTCTAAACTGTATGATTGTTCAAAACACAAGTTCAAAACGTTTGCTATATGACAACAACATGGCCAACTATTTTATTGTGAATGCAGATCAGTTATTGTTAACATGGTTGAGACAATAAAAAAAAAATACATTTTTGTTATTTAGTTAGAAAAATCAAAAGTCATGAGAACATTTTTCATTTGCGCTTCACACTTTTGGATTTCACTGGCATATCTCTGTATTTAAGGAGACATTTTGATTAACCTCACAAAAGAGCTTGTATCCTGTTTACTCTTTTCATAAACAGGACAACATAAGTAAATACATTAACGTCCAGTGGACATCTGACATGGCTTTCAGACGAGCCAACCCATGTCTGGGAGAAAACTCACACGCCCAGACATGAGGAGTAGAGCTCTTATGTTTTAAAAGTAAGATGAGAAGGTCAGACAGTTGAGAGAAAAGTAGTCATCTTACCTAAACCGTCATAAATGCTGTATTTAAGATTAAGTGTGACGGCAATAAAGCAATGAAAATAATACAATTAATCAAATTCTGTTTGCTCCGAGCAGACCACACAATTCTAAAATTTCAAAGACTGAAATAATGAATCTACAGTTGAAGTCAGAAGTTTACATACACCTTAGCCAAATACGTTTAAACTCAGTTTTTCACAATTCCTGACATTTAATCATAGAAAACATTCCCTGTCTTAGGTCAGTTAGGATCACTACTTTATTTTAAGAATGTGAAATGTCAGAATAATAGTAGAGAGAATTATTTATTTCAGCTTTTATTTCTTTCATCACATTCCCAGCGGGTCAGAAGTTTACATACACTTTGTTAGTATTTGGTGGCATTGCCTTTAAATTGTTTGTACTTGGGTCAAAACATTTTAGGTAGTCTTCCACAAACTTCTCACAATAAGTTGCTGGAATTTTGGCCCATTCCTCCAGACAGAACTGGTGTAACAGAGTCAGGTCTGTAGGCCTCCATGCTCGCACATGCCTTTTCAGTTCTGCCCACAAATTTTCTATTGGACTGAGGTCAGGACTTTATGATGGCCACTCCAATACCTTGACTTTGTTGTCCTTAAGCAATTTTTCCACAACTTTGGAGGTATGCTTTGGGTCATTGTCCATTTGGAAGACCCATTTGCGACCGAGCTTCTTGGATGATGTCTTGAAATGTTGCTTCAATATATCAAAAATAATTTTCCTTCCTCATAATGCCATCTATTTTGTGAAGTGCACCAGTCCCTCCTGCAGTAAAGCACCCCCACAACATGTTGCTGCCACCACAATGCTTCACGGTTGGGATGGTGATCTTCGGCTTGCAAGCCTCACCTTTTTTCCTCCAAGCATAACGATGGTCATTATGGCCAAACGGTTCGATTTTTGTCTCATCAGACCAGATGACATTTCTCCAAAAAGTAAGATCTTTGTCCCCATGTGCACTTGCAAACTGTAGTCTGGCTTTTTTTATGGTGGTTTTGGAGCAGTGGTTTCTTCCCTGCTGAGCAGCCTTTCAAGTTATGTCGATATAGGACTCGTTTTACTGTGGATATAGATACTTGTCTACCTGTTTCCTCCAGTATCTTCACAAGGTCCTTTGCTGTTGTTCAAGGATTGATTTGCACTTTTTGCACCAAACTACATTCATCTCTAGGAGACAGAATGCGTCTCCTTCCTGAGCGGTATGATGGCTGCGTGGACCCATGGTGTTTATACTTGCGTACTATTGTTTTTACAGATGAACATGGTACCTTCAGGTGTTTGGAAATTGCTCCAAAGGATGAACCAGACTTGTGGAGGTCCACAATTTTTTTTTCTGAGGTCTTGGCTGATTTCTGATGTCAAGCAAAGAGGCACTGAGATTGAAGGTAGGCCTTAAAATTTATCCACAGGTACACCTCCTATCAGAAGCTAATTGGCTAATTTTCTAAAGGCTTGACATCATTTTCTGGAATTTTCCAAGCTGCTTAAAGGCACAGTTAACTTACTGTATGTAAACTTCTGACCCACTGGAATTGTGATATAGTCAATTAAAAGTGAAACAATCTGTCTGTAAACAATTGTTGAAAAAATTACAACGTAGATGTCCTAACGACTTGCCGAAACTATAGTTTGCTCATATTAAATCTGTGGAGTGGTTAGAAAATGAGTTTTAATGACTTCAACCTAAGTGTATGTAAACTTCTGACTTCAACTGTACCCCCCCCCCCCACCCTCTCTCTCTTGTAATCAAAAGGGATTAATTTAAGTTTTTCTGAAATTTAAACATTAAAGATGTAAAAATGCATTGCAATGTTTTGATCTGACCATGACAATTCAATGCAACTATCACAGTATTTAATCAACTACAATTATTACAATAATACCTAATATAATACATTCAATCCTTTTCCAAAATTTACACCGGCAGGCCCACGAGAATTTTTTTTTTGTCAAAATCTTAATAACTACAGTCTTGACCAACACAAAATAGGTATCGTTTGAAAGCTTAGAATCTCTACTGTCCAGTGCATGCAGGCGTTATGACCAAAACTGAACAACTGCTTTGAAATCTGAAGACAAATGGGGAGTGTTCCGTTTTGATAATTTATAAAACAAATGTGCACTGTACATATTATTGCAATCAGTAAAAACATCAAACTCAAACATGTGTCATATGTTGTTGGAAAGCTCTCAAAGAGTAGAATACAACCAGCTCATTTGTTTTACTCACAGACACAAATATAGCGAGTAATAGCTAAGTAAATTTCTTTAACAATTATGTTGGTGTTGCTTATATGCCACGTTTTCGCTTATAACTTCACAAACAGAACATAACATATCACATACCATTACTTAGGGGAGTCGATTATCTTTCAAACGAGTCCACACACAAGGTACTCAGATGAATAGATCATTAGATATTCCACACGAAGCACAATGGCACCAAGTAAATGACAAACTCAATGATGCAGACTCATTGAGTCAAAAGGCACTCATTCTGTGAAATCTCATTACTAAATTTATATCTGCATGCATTGCAAACCTTTAGTCATTGTTGTGTTTGCATGTGTCATTTTTTGTCAAGTTATAAGCCTTTAATTTTGGGTACGCCACTGAAACAGGAAATCTTTAAAAACACCCTTAAACAGAGCTTAAAGAGTTAAATTCATGGAATGTAAACTCAAAACATGGTGGATTTTTTTGTCAATTCACTATGGTGTAAATCATCTCTCTTGATTTATTGGTGTCTACACTAAATATTTGAAAATAATAAATGATTCCAAAATAATCAAATTAAACCAAAATGTGACCAAATTTTAGATTTCATGATGCATAGCTTCATTTAGTGAAGAATAGAATTTAAGCTCTGATCAAGCTTGTAGTGAATAGGAATGCATAAGATCTGTTTAAGAGTGTGGAAAAAGCCAAGTCAGTTTGACATCAATTAGGAATACAGTGAACTGGATTTCCTGTCTCTCAGAAATTATCCTTGGTCAATGGACGCCTACATCAGAGTGTTAAAGCAAAAGTAAGCACTTTTAATAAACCATTAATATTAATATTTTATAGTTTTACTAAAGGTTGACATTTTTTTCAACTTTTGGTTGCCTGATGAAGCATAATTTTCACAAACCCTTGCGCTCTCTCTACATCCTCGCTATGCACCATCCCCATTGAAATCAATGTAATTGCAGCATACTCTGATGCAACAAAATAAATCGGCAGTCTAAATCTCACATGCATCTGTTTGCAGTAGTGTGCAACTCTTCCAGGGACATCCAGAGGTTTGTCTAACCCTACTAGAAAGCTACAAGTTGAAATTGCATGTAAATTCGGAAACAATGTGTTTTCTCTGGGCAACATATGGGATGCATTGCAAGCAGACGAGTCGACAGCTGTCGGTGACTCCTTACCGCAACACTGCTGCTGCAAAAATGGAATTGCTTCTACTCAATTACGTTAAAAATCCACAATTATCTCCAGAACATTAGCGGAGAGCTGGCGACTACCCCTTCACCACTCGCTCTCTGACAGATGTGGGACAGTGGCACTCATCCCTCAGGAAATGAGACCAATTGTGGTGGCAACATTTGAGTTATAGGACAGGAATGACTAGGTTAGCTGAGTGAAACCAGACAGAGGGTGCCAGATGTCACACTTTACAAAGTTTAAAGGAATAGTTCACCCAAAAATGTACTCGCCTTTATGTCGTTTCAAACCTGTATAGCTTTCTTTAGTGGAACACTAAAGGAGGAATTTTGAAGAATGCGCTGGTATCGATTCATTCAGAAGATCTGACTCAAAGTGATTCATTTACTGATTGAATGTCGCTAATTCTCTTGAACTCTCATGAAAAACGACCTACATTTATCAAAATGTCTCCTTCTGTGTGTTGCAGTAGAAAGAAAGCCATTCAGGTTTGGAACAAAAAGAGAGCGACTATGATGAAATAACTTATTTTTGGGTAAATAATTCCTTTAAGGCTCACTTGTAATGTGAGAGAAAGAAATTTTGCACCGTTTTCCACTGTTTTCTCCAAGGAGTTCATACAATCATGGAGGTCCAAAAGGTGCAGCTTTAGTGAGTGTTAAAGTCACGAAACAACTGTAAAACCAGCGCTGTACTCTAAACAAATGCTAATTGCTCTATTTTGAAAGAATTGACTTGATGGTCTTTTAATCTAACAAAACGTTTTACTTTTCCTCCCATTTAAATACACTTAAAACACTTGCAACATCTCAAGAGCCTTTTTTGACGTTTGTCAAACCGCAACAAATGCCCGCTCTCCTTTAAAACTCTTCAATTGGAGAGTATTTATTTTCTCAAACAAAAATCAGTATAAAACTGCACAAGTGAAAGAATTGCTGGATTGTGTGTACAGCACTGGCCACAGGAGATGGAAAATATTACGAAAGTCAGGTGTCTTTTATACCCCTATAATTCAAGTCAAACCGTATATCCTTGGAGCCTGAAACATCAAAGTTTAAGACCTCATAGTGAAACAGCCAGCAAAAGCAACAAACTGTTACCAGGCAATTAACTATAGTGCTGTTTGGCTTGGACTACCACTGGCTGGATTTGGCCCACTTTGACAAAACATGACTTTGAAAAAGCTACAAAAATGTAATTTGAGCAAATTCTAGTGAGAAAGTGAAAGAAGAGATTACTCATATTGACTTTACCTACGCAGACAGCAGTGGTTGTATGTTACAGTTGTGGTACTCTGTGTAAAGAGATGGCATAAAAAGGCTTTTTTTTTCTCAAATCGGATGAATAATCATTTCGACCAAACAGAAATGTGTTTGTCAAATAAAATGTGCATCATCGCGATACTTATTACGTTAGTTAATTTTATATCACCAACAAAATAGTATTGGATACATAGTGGATTCAGAAAATATTCAGACCCCTTCATTTTTTCACATTTTGGTATGTTGCATCCTTATGCTAAAATGCTTTAAATATTTTTTTTCCACATCAATTTACACTCCATACCCCATAATGACAAAGCAAAAACCAGATATTTGATAGCTTTGCAAATTTATTAAAAATGAAAAACTGAAATATCACACTGACATAAGTATTCAGACCCTTAACTCAGTAATTATTTGAAGCACCTTTGGCAGCGATTAGAGCCTCAAGTTTGTTTGGGCATTTTTTGCCATTCTTCTCTGCAGATCTTCTCAAGATCTGTTAGGTTTGATGGGAACCGTCGGTGGACAGCCATTTTCAGGTCTCTCCAGAGATGTTCGATTGGGTTCAAATCCGGGCTCTGGCTGGGCCACTCAAGGACATTCACAGAGTTGTCCCGGAGCCACTCTTGTGTTGTCTTGGCTGTGTGCTTAGGGTCATTGTCCTGTTGGATGGTGAACCTTCAGCCCGGTCTGAGGTCCTGAGCGCTCTGGACCAAGTTTTCATTAAGGATATCTCTGTATTTTTCTGCGTTCAGATTTCCTTCAACCCTGACCAGTCCCCCAGTCGCTGCCGCTGAAAAACACCCCACAGCATGATGCTACCACCCCCATACTTTACCGTTGGGATGGTATTGTGCAGGTGATGAGCAGTACCTCGTTTCCTCCAGACATGACGCTTGGAATTGAGGCCAGACAGTTCAACCTTCATTTCATCAGACCAGAGAATCTTGTTTCTCACAGCCTGAGAGACCTTTAGGTGCTTTTTGATGTGCCTTGCACTGAGGAGAGGCTTCCGTCTGGCCACTCTGCCATAAAGCCCAGATCGGTGGAGTGTTGCAGTGATAGTTGTCCTTCTGCAAGTTTCTCCCATCTCCACACATGATCTCTGGAGCTCAACCAGAGTGACCATCAGGTTCTTGGTCACCTCTCTTCCCAAGGCCCTTCTCCCCCGTTTGCTCAGTTTGGCCAGCTCTAGGAAGAGTCCTGGTTGTTCCAAACTTCTTCCATTTAAGAAATATGGAGGTCACTGTGCTCTTGGGAACCTTCAATGCAGCCAAAATGTTTTTTGTAGCCTTCCCCAGATCTGTTCCTCGACACAATCCTGTCTCTGTGCTCTGCAGGCAGTTCCTTTGACCTCATGGCTTGGTTTTTGCTCTGATATGCATTTTCAGCTGTGAGACCTTATATAGTGAGGTGTGTGCCTTTCCAAATAATGTCCGATCAATTTAATTTGCCACAGGTGGATTACAATCAAAGTGTAGAAACATCTCAAAGATGATCCAGAGAAATGGGATGCATCTGAGCTAAATTTCAAGAGTCATAGCAAAGGGTCTGAATACTTATGTCAATGTAATATTTCAATTTTTCTTTTAATACATTTGCAAAGTTATCAAAAATCTGGTTTTTGCTTAGTCATTATGAGGTATGGAGTGTAGATTGATGTGAAAAAAATCATAATAATTTAAAGCATTCTGGCATAAGGCTGCAACATGACAAAATGTGAAAAAAATGAAGGGGTCTGAATACTTGAATGCACTGTATCTTCCATATGCAATAAATCACCCAGTCATACAACCCATGTTTTTTAAAGGGATAGTTCTCCTAAAATGGAAAATTATGTCATTATTTACTCACCTTCATGTTCTTCCAAACCCGTATGATTTTTTTTCCCCCATTGGTGAAACATAAAAGTAAATGTTAGACCAAATGTTAGTCACAATTCACAGTCATTGTATGGGGAAAAAAGGAGCAATGCTGTACGACTAAGGCTCTGATTATGTTTAGCACCTCCTGTGTCATACAGGTTTGGAATAACATTATAGTGAGTCAATTTTACATTCTGGGGTGAACTATCCCAGTTATAGTACAAAGACCCATATATGGTAATAGTGTCATGAGAAGGTACGAGGATAACGTGCCTTCCTCCTGCCTGGGAATGAAGATCTCTGGATGTCTGCTGAACCTGTGTGAGACATCTGCCACATGTAGGAACCCCATGTAAACAGAGCAAAGAGCTGCTTTCGGAGCTTGCAGCATCTTCAAAACAGCTTATTCTACCACGACCATCCAAATCAAAACAGCCCTAGCCCTGGGTCTGATGGGCCGTAGATGTGCAGCTAACTCACAGACAAAGGAGCTATCATTAGCATGGCCAATGTTTTAGAGAGAGGCCCCTCGCTGAAAAAACCCCTGCGTAAATCAAGTTTCACGGCTCCCGCTGGCCACAATGTGCCAGGGCCATTGGAGCAACGCTTTGGGGGGACTTTAGAGAAAAGCATTATTGATCCTCTTCACACTTATTTTTTTTTATTTTTTTTTTGCCAGCATCCATCACCAGACAAGCCCTGGGCCACCACACATCGTTCCAAAGCAGATAAAAGCCCTCTTTCAAGCAGTTGGTTTTCATTGTCACTGTGTTACCATACTGAACGGCCATCAAAATGCACTTCAAGATTCATTGTAGTCAAATGGCTTTATCGTCAGAGAAAATGAAGACTTGTAAGGGAGAAAAAAGGATAACGTAGCTATTAAGACTTTAGATGCTATTTGAAGAATAAGAATGGGACATTAAACTTAAATGACTAGTCAATCTTCTAAGCAAGCCCAGTATAATTAGGCTGGTTTGGCATTCACCTGACCTTGATCAGATGCGTTTTTAAAGGGGGCATTTACATTAGAAGGGGCTAGGAGTGCAATGGAATGGAACAGAATTTAATGTTTTAGTTACACGTTTTTTCAAACATGGACTATTTTTCACCTAATACACAGAATTAAAACGTGACAATCATGGTGTGACATGCAATGGCCAAAAATATTTGCCTGCATGTGTATGGCTGTAGTACCAGTGCTTTAAGTAACCTTTTCTGAAAGTGTTTTACCATGAAAACTGTTTTAACAGCTAAAGCTTTCAATGTTGATTTTGGATTCACCTGAGAATTAGATGCATTTCTTAGAGGGCGTTTACATAAGACACGTGCAACAGAATGGAAAGGAATGCAGAGGTCTCGAGACGCATTTTTAAATGACTATTTTTAGGTTTACATGCGTTCTGAAAGCGACACTCATTGTGCAAGACGCGACAATGCCCAAAGATGTCCGCCTGAACGTGTATGGCTGTAGCGCCATTGCTTTAAAAAAGGATTAATTAAAGATGCAGCCTTTCCGAAAGGGTTTTACCATGAAAAACTGTTTAACAGCTAAAACTTTAAAAGTGCAATTTAAAGAAATGCGCAAAAAAAATAACAAAACTACATAACAAAAAAAACAAAAAAAAGATATATATATATATATATATATATATATATATATATATATATATATATATATATATATATATATATATATATATATAAAAAATCTAAACTAGTCAACCAAACAAATTAAACAAAAGTAAAAAGCTCATTGGCCCAAATCATTAATCAAAACTGCAAAATACACAACGAATGTCAATACAAGACCAATTTTAGTGTTTACTGAGTAAAAAAAAAAAAAATCACTAGTCGACTAATCGGTCTTATGGAAGCCTAGTATAATAAGGCTGGTTTTGTGTACAGGGTGCATTTGCATAAAATGTGTTCTTGCATTAAAAAATCAGCTAGATGGAGCGCAACAGAATGGAACAGAATTCAGGTGTCTCAAGACTCTTTTTTTTATAAGTTTAGAATATTTGTTACTTGGCACGCAGTCTTAAAAATCATGGGGCGAGGTGTGACGCAACAGCTAAAGACGTCCATCTGAAAGTGTATGGCTGCAGCAGAGGCAGCTTAAAGAGAATGAATTTAAAGACGCAACTTTTCGGAGAGGGTTTACCATGCAAATGGTTTAACAGCTAAAGCACGTTTTCAATGTGCAAATTAAAGCACCGGCACTAAAAACAACAAAACTAAAAAAATCTATGCAAGTCATCCGAACAAATTAAACTCAACAAAAGGCTGATTGGTCTAAACCATTAATTAAGACATAATTCTTCATCTGTTAAAAAAAATATTCAACGAATGCCAACACATTAACAATTTTAGAGTATTTGTAAGGGATGTGCAACCAAATTGACAAGTCTGAATTAATGCAGAACTAACCGATCTGAAGGAAGCCTAGTATAATTAGGCTCGTTTCAGGTTCACCTGACCCTGATTGGATACATTTCTTAATGGGCATTTACATGAGATATGTTTTTGCGTTAAAACACATCTAGACAGAGTGCAACGGAATGGAACAGAACGCAGAGGTTTCGAAACATATTTTTAAGTTGGACTATTTTTAACTTAATACACAGTCTTAAAAACGCAGCGCAATAGTTAAGATGTCCGTCTGAAAGTGTATGCTTAGAATGAGCAGCGTTACTTTAAAGGGGATGAATTTAAAGACACAACCTTTTCAAAGGGTTTTCCCCTTTGCAAACTGTTTAACAGCTAAAGCACAAATTCAACATGCAATATAATACACTGGCTTGATAAAATCTAAACTCGTAATCCTAATCAAGAAGTCAGATGTTGGATGACTAGTCAACTAGTCGACCATTGTGACCCATCTTTAGCATTTCTAAAGCAACCCTATGACTTCTTCAAAACGGTGTACAAACCGTGGCCCTTAACAATGCTTAGTCCTCGGCTTGAAACAACTCTCAAAAAAAAAAAAAAAAAACCCCTCCTGTTTTACGCAAGTTCTGCCTCACTCTGTTCTACATATTTGTCTTTATGGGAACCCAGAGGGCACCCATGGCACTTTGCAATCAGGGTCACAAAAGGCTCTGTGAAAGCAGAATCTACATAATTGCCCTACAAAGCAGGGGACTTTCTACACCGGGGACGGCACATCAGTCAAACGAGTTATCTTAAGCATCTCTACACCAAGGGGGTGAATTAAGGGGGTCTGCGGCGACATCTAAAGGGTTCAAAGGGGAGGGGTGAAGAAGGGGGTGCGCTCGACTGCTCGGAAAAGAGGCGAAAACACGCAGAGAGAGACTGAAATGAAAGCGCACAATTCACATTCTGTTAAACGAAAAAAACCTCCAGTGCAAGTGCCAATAATCAAGACTCCTTTCAGGCGTGTGGGACCTGAGATGAAAGGGGATGTTTTTGGCACACATTCAAAAGTGCGATCTGTCAGTCGCACCTTAAAGAGAACAGGCCGTGAACCTGAAAGGCCAGCTGGAATCCATATCATGAAGGTGAGGACATTTCAGGTGGTTAACCGCAAATTCCAAGGTTCCTGGATGTCTTTATGTGTAGTCAGACACAATTTTGTGGCCTTGCATGGGGATAAAAACATGTTTTAGTGGCCATATGTGTCATTACAACAAACATAACAGCTTCATAGTACAAATAAAGACCTAGACTTACACCACCAGTCTAAAAGGCTGCACGCACTTTTGATTGACTGAATTTATGTCTACTAATGTATGTCCATTTATGTCCTCAGTTCATAATTACCATACTTCTATTTGTGTTTTTAATCATTTTGATGCCTTTACTGTTATTCTAAAATGTGGAAAACAGTAATAGCATCGCAATGCTTGCAGAAATGATAAGTTGACAGAATTAAAATTTTTGGGTAAACTATTCCTTTTGTCAAGAGGCAAAAGTTAAAATTAAATCTCAAAAACAGGCTGGAAGTTGTGGAAGTTTTCCACAAGAAATTGCTATATGCTGCCAGAAAGCAAGCACATCGTCCCTTTCACAAACATGAAAAATTAACAACAGAATTGTCCTCAGCCCCAAATGCAATTCAACTTTTCAAGGAGGAAGGAAAAAAAAAAAGAGCCTTTTCAGACTAGGCCTATCACCAGCAGTGTTTAAGGGGGAAAAAGCAAGAAGCCGAGAAAGAGGGAGGGTGGGCAGAAGGATGGCCCAGAAGCCTTCATTCCCTCTATTTATAACCATTCAGGCAGTAAGCAGCCACATTCCAAATGCCAGAAGTCACTTTTCAAAACTTCTCATTTAAAACTTAATGTTTTCAGCTCCAAAAAAAAAAAAAAGCCACCCACCCATCCATTGCCCAAAAAGGGACCAGGAGGGTGAAAAAAAGGCAAACAGTAACATGTAAATGCAACTCTGTTCGGAGGCAGTCCAAACCAATCCTTTCAAAACAAAAAAGGGCAGCTGAAATGAGGTAAGCGTGCATCAGTATGCATTAAAAAAAGAAAATCTTTAATGAGAAATTACTGATGGCCAGGCTGTGCTGTAAAATCCAGGTGATTACCACTTCAAGGGCTTTTCTTCCTTTCAGAATGTAAGTCGGCCAGCTAAAGAATGGCCTCCGCCTCCATTAAGGTGAATCTGAAGAACCCTTGTGAGAAAAGTAGAACAGAACACACTTGTCAGCTGCTGGGAGCCTGGGGAATGCAGCACAGTCACCCAAAAGTGCATCTGGTGTAAGGCTTGGGTGGGTGCGGGGACGAAGGCGGACCTCGGTAAGGTTTCGCCTCTCTATTCTGTCCAGCTTTTGTGCTGGAGTAGGCAGGGGGTCAGCTCTGAACACATGACCATAGAGCTTTCCTCTCCTCAGCTGGGCTCATTTTCAAACAATTAGGGGAAAGAGTGCATCCAAAATCCCTCTTCAGATTTCACACAACTTTGTTACAGTTCCTTAGCTCAAGAGTTGTCATCTTTATTAAACTTTGTTTCAGATGTTTCTCCTTAAATTCCTTAGGAACAAAAACAAAACAAATCTGACAATTGTTGACAAAGTAAAAGTATAGAGCTACCTGTATATAATTAATGTGGATTGTAAAGAACAATCACAAAAGGGATCTCTTTAATATCTCAATCGTTTCTCCTAGACAACAATGATATTAAATGTAGGGCATATGAAGACTTCTGCTGAAGTTTCTTTAGAAAAAGACCTCTCCTCTAGAGTTTCAGAAGAGAGCTCAACAAGGTCTCAAACAGTGTTGAGCCTCAGATCTTCCAAGATACCAAAGTCTGCTCCCTTAAGTGAAACATTTTAGGAGAAACATCTGAAAATAAAAAAAAAAAAAAAAAAAAAGTATTCAGAGGTATGATAGAGCAACATCTGAGCAATAAAATGCTCCTGGGTGATGTTGAGTGACCAACTCCTCTCTTGAATAGTCTTTCCAATTCTTCTAAATATTGTTTCCTAGAAAAAAATTATGGCTTAACTGATTATAAAACCTAAGCTCTAAACCTAAAAAAGACCACCGTCTACAACTCTCTTCACTTCAGATTCCTTCCTGTGGAGAATGTGAGGACGCTGTCACTCAATTATACAAGGTTTTGATGATCAAAAATCCAACCACGTGAAAGGAAATACATTTTTTCCATAGGAATTGTAGCTGTAAAGAGAGTGTCAGCGCTCACTAGTCTTCCAATGGGACTTTTGGGGGAGGACCGTTCTAGGTGTTGCACGTGGGTTTCAATGAGTGGCTGGCCTTTTATGGAGCTCAATCTGTCAGCAGGAGTGCCCTAATCCTCAACTCATTCAGGCAGGCTTTAACACAGGAAAACAGCACCTCACTCTTTCCTCTGACGCCCACACAACAACACCTCCGCATTTTAAAAGCGTAAAGCAGGGTGCACACAAACAGTTACTTGCGCTAGGTCGTGGTGGTTTTAGGCTGGCCTTACCCTGCTGTTCACCCTTGGCCCGCCTGTCCTAGTGGCCCTTCTCTTTAAACGCCACAGCAGGGGACCAGGCAGGCTGAAAAAAGCTCCGGGTTACAAACAGGTTAGTTGTGATGGCATTTTCCAGAGAGCTTTGCTGGCCGTGACTGTTAGCAACCAGTAAACAGTCCAAAGCTGTTGACTCGCTGGGGGGTTCTCTGCATCAATAAATAATACCTACCCTTTAAATCGGCACAGTTTGAGAGCTCTTACCTAAACTTGCCACACACATTGATTAACAGTCTTTTTATGTGGATTCTCCACAAAGTAGCACACTATAGTATTTCCATATCAAAAGAAGATTGGTACAGAAAGAAATTCTCAAGATGAAAATGTCACTAAGTGACTAAAATGCCCAAGATATATAAAATGTAGTAATTTGATTAATTGCTCTGTTATCCAACACTGGATATATTTCATAACATGCTATCTAATGGGTTTAGTGCCTCTGTAGACACAGAGTTCTTTCACTGAAACTCTCTCATATCGAGAGAGCAATGTTGGGAATGGTTGCTGATGGTCGGCATGAGAAGAAAAGCAAACAGGAGAGCAAGAAAATAAAAGGGGGATGTTTCCTTAGCTTCCTTTGTGTTTACATTAGAGGCTTAGAGCCATACTGACTACATGAAAAACGGCTATCTTGGTATTATGACACCCAGGGACCTGTGCCTACAGGTAGCTGACTAATTACACAATGCCAAAACCACGAAGACGCCCCAACCTTTAATGCCACAATCAAAACAGACGCTGAGGCAAAACAACACAAGAAGGAGAATTTACGATAGAATAAATCATGAAATATGGTCTGAGGCCAGAATTAAAACCATAAAAAAAAAGAAAATACTCCATTTAAACTTTCTACAGGAAATCTTTTAAAAATATACTTGAGGTTTCACAACGGTTGGGTTTCAGAACAAAAACACAAAAAGGATGGGAACTGAGCGGATGTCTTGTGCCGCTTTTTCTTTTCCAAGATATAACACAAACAGTCTACAATTTTGGAGTATTTCACATAGAAGCAACTGCTTGATAAATCTGTCTCAATGGACAATGTCTCCCTAAGGCACTGAGGCCATGTCCACATTACAACAATTTTGGTTGAAAAAGTTTTCAGTTTCCTGAAGTCATTGTTTTATATGGTAGAAGAGAGCGTTTTCGAACGTCTTCGTTTTTGGTGGAGGAAAATGCCATTCGAGTATGGATGAGAGGTGTAAACATAAGCAAAGTCAATGCACTTCCAACCAAAAAGTTACTAGTCTGGACTTTGAAAACGCATTGATCTTGCTAATTTACGCCTCTGATCCATACTGGAATGGCGTTTCCTCCACTGAAAACAAAGACTCTTGAAAACATTCTCTAGAACTGCATACTTTGGAAAACGATGATGCTAGGAAATGGAAAACAGAATTTTTGAGGCTCACTGCCAGTCCTAAGGGTCCTTTTCATAATTCCACATACTCAAAACTATTCAATCAGCACAAAGCTGAAGTCTCAAGAGCTGCAAATCATCAGTTACTCCAACAGTGTAGTTTATAGTTATGTATATAGTTATGTTATAGTTAAGTTATAGTTATATAAGGAAGGGAAATCAAATGAGAAAGTATCAAAACAAGATGACATCACATTTTCCCTGTCTGGCCTACCTCAATTTTATCCGTTTTGGCATCACCCCAGTAAAGCTTTCCTGCAATGTAGTCAATGGCTAAGCCGTTGGGCCAGCCAAGGGAGGTGTTCAACAGAACAACGCGGTCTGTGCCATCCAGGTTTGCTCGTTCAATTTTGGGCATCTCCCCCCAGTCTGTCCAGTACATGTACCTGCATAATAGAGTCAACTTGCTAGTAAACACCATTGCTAATTTATCAGGAATGCCCTTTAAGTGATAGTTCACCCAAAAGTGAAAATCCTGTCCTCATTTACTCACCCTCATGCCATCCCAGATGTGTATGACTTTCTTTCTTATGCTGAACACAAACAAAGATGTTTAGAAGAATATTTCAGCTCTATAGAACTTTGAATCTTCTAAAATCAAATAAAGGAAGAATAAAAGTATCCATACGACTCCAGTGGTTAAATCCGTGTTTTCAGAAGCAGCATGATAGGTGTGGGTGAGAAACAGATCAATATTTAAGTCCTTTTTTTTTCTTTCTATAAATCTCCACCTTTGACCAGCCCCAAACAGTAGGTGGTGATATGCACGAAGATTGCGAATTGCCAAAAAAACAAAAGAAGAAGAAAGTGAAAGTGGAGATTTATGGTAAAAAAAGGACTTAAATTTGATTTGTTTTTCACCCACACCTATCATATCAATTCTGAAGATATGGATTTAACCACTGGAGTCTTATGGTACTTTTAGTCTGCCTTAATGTGGTTTTCAAAAATTCAAAGTTCTGGTCACCATTCACTTGCATTGTTTGTCCCTACAGAGTTGAGATATTCTTCTAAAAACTTTCATTTGTGTTCAGCAGAAGAAAGAAAGTCATACACATCTGGGATGGCATGAAGGTGAGTAAGTGATGAGAGAATTTTCATTTTTGGGTGAACTACCCATAAACATATCATTTTGAGTTCCACATAAGAAAGTCATTTGAGCATGAGTACATGATTAATTTACATTTTTTGGTGAACTACCTCTAAGTCAGAAATTATCTAAAAAGATCTAAAAAACCTTTTATGGTTTTTGTTTGAAATGTATAAATATTTGTGATTGTCAAAGTAGTCACATTGCTCACTATGTTGCAAACGAACAATTCTAAATAGACATTCTCAAACATGTAAATGTACACACCCATTAACAGGATCCAACACGATAGCTCTCGGTTCATCCAGGTTCTCTGATATGAGGACACGTCGAGAAGTACCATTTAGTCTTGTGACCTCGATGCGGTCGGTGCCTGTGTCTGTCCAGTAGAGGTTGCGTGCCACCCAATCCACGGCAATTCCATCAGGATGTTTGATTTCATTGGTGACTAGCGTCTGGGAATCACTGCCATCGATACGGGCACGGCGGATGGACCTGACCTCATCGTCTGTCCAGTAAACGTAGTCTTCCACCGGGTCGTAGTCGATGGCGATTGCATGGCGGATGTCACTGACTTGTAGGACGATATCCGTGAAGTCAGGCAAGTCCAGAGAGATCCGGCGGAGGTCAGTGCGACGAGCAAGTAAAAGAACCTGTTCCGCCCCTGTGAATGAGATTAATGGGTTAGTTCATTCACTGACAAAATCAGTCACCATTCACTTTCATTTTACGAGAAAACTATGCAATTAAAGTGAATGGACACAGAGGTTAACATTCCGCCTAACAGATCCTTTGTGTTCCACAGAAAGAAAGAAAGTCATATGGGTTTGGAACAATGTGAGGGTGAGTAAATGATGACAAATTTCATTTTAAATTTTTTTCACATGGCGTTGTGTGAGAATAAATGTTGTATTAGTGCTTGAATCATCGCTGTTATGTCGAGTCATCTGCAGACAGACAAATTACTGGAGACAATGCAGAAGACCCACTAATGCTGTGACATTTGACCTATACTTTCCACTCCAATTAGGATTTGTCAAGCTATTAATACATCTTGTACAAATAAAGTGTCTACAAAGATGTGATTTCTCACATAAAACTATCATATGGCTTAAGACTTAAAATATATTGTGGAGAAGTTGTATAGACTAATTTTATGATGCTTTTATGGTGCTTTTTTGTCCTTTTTGGAGTTTAACAGCCCCTGCTCCCCATCCATTTTCAATGTAATGAGAGCATAATGAACATTCTTTAAAAATACTTCTTTGTGTTTCATGGAAGAAAGAAAGTCATACGGGTTGGGAACAACAAACGATGAGGGTGAGTAAATGATAACAGAATTTTCATTTTTGTGTAAACTATCACTTTAATACTATTACTGCACATAAGGCATAAATTCAGCTTCAAAACATTTTGTCTGACAGTAGCAATTAGTAGCATGAATTGCTCAGTTGTCCTTGTACATGGTGCATTGCAAGATCACATTGCTCCATTACAACAATCGCATGCCAGGTCTAAATACCAACTGTAGAATCTGTCTAGACCCAATCTGTGGAAGCAATTAGGTCCAACCTTGTCCTTATTTAATCTCTCTTTATAACAGAGCATGCTCCAGTACCCACAACACCAGCTGCGGTCCACGGGACCCAATAAGTAGTGACATCCATCAACACTGACACCAATAAAAAAAATAAAAAAAAGAACAACTCCTCTAGGGTTTCATGTTTTTTTTTGCTACTTTTGGTTTTAATTTGTCCTGCCTGCCTCGCATTTTATCAAAGTGAGCGGACATTTAACAAAACCAAAACAAGTGCGTTCAATTTAACCACCCAACCTAAACAAGCATGAGAGGTGCCAACGTTTGCTCATGTTAATCCGTTCCCCTGTCGGACTTTCCCCAAATTCTCCCTTCCCTTGTCTTACCACTAATCAAAAGCCAGATTCAATGGGGTATTGTTTTGGTTTTCTGATTGGTTTTCAGTTTTCAGGAGGGTTACTTAATCCTGTGGTCATTGGGAATATGCTCCATGTTTCATCTGGCCAGACGACTTCCCCTCTCCTCCACAAACGCAACGCTGGACAGCTATGTATCGCTTGTGCCACTGGAATGGGGGCTTGAAGAATACATCTCATTGTTTCGTGGCCTGGGAATACACTGCCTCAAATTTGAGGGAGTTATAAATTCAAGTAGAAAGGCAGAGCGACTTGGGAAGGAGCGAATGTATTTTTGTCTAATAAAAGAGCAGTCTGTCGTTAACAGGCTGGGTGCACAGATACAATAGGAGACTGTGTGCTGCAGAATCTGGGAAAAAAACTTGAGCGAACCAGGGGGCTTCATTTTAGAGAAGCTCTTAAGGTTTAATGTACACTTAAAAAAAAAAATCAAATAGTCACTGAACTTAATTAAATTGAGGAAAACATTTGCATGCACTTAAATAAAATTTTTCCAACAAAAAATAATTGGTTTGAACTGACTTGTTCTTGTTCTAGTTGTACAATCTTAAATTAATTTTGCCAGACCAACTAGATAAGATCGAATTAATTGTCTAAAGTTGGTCCAACTAAATTAATTTTGTTAAACATCAGTAAATGCCAGGTAGGGGTATTACAGTTCAAATTTCTCACGGTTCGGTTTGTATCATGGTTTTAGGGTCACGGTTTCAGTACGGTTCAGTATTTGCTATGTTCAGGAAAAAACAAAATATTACTTCAAAATCCAAAGATTATTGGGTCTGGGTAGCTCAGTGAGTAAAGATGCTGACTGCCACCCCTGGAGTCGTGAGTTCGAATCCAGGGCATGCTGAGTGACTCCAGCCAGGTCTCCTAAGCAACCAAATTGGCCCAGTTGCTAGGGAAGGTAGAGTCACATGGGGTAACCTCCTCGTGGTTGCTATAATGTGGTTCTCGCTCTCGGTGTGGTGCGTGGTGAGTTGTGCGTGGATTCCGCGGAGAATAGCGTGAAGCCTCCACACGTGCTAAGTCTCGGATTGACAGTCTCAGACGCGGAGGCAACTGAGATTCGTCCTCCGCCACCCAGACCGAGGCGAGTCACTATGCCACCAGGAAGACTTAGAGCGCATTGGGAATTGGGCATTCCAAATTGGGGAGAAAATCACAAAATAAATAAATAAATAAATCCAAAGAATACTCTATTTGGTAAACATTTCAACAGGTTTGCCCTTGACAAAAATCATGGTTTTACAACAGTTACCACAGTTTAATCATGGTATTTGTAGTAAAACCACAGTAACCACAAAATCAACATGGTTACTGTCATGGTTACAATATATAGTAAAATCATGATTACTATATGAAAACTGCAGTATTACTGTTAAAAAACCATGGTTAATTTTCATCAGGGTCCTTAACTAAAAAAATATTTTCTCTAATTACTGAATCAACATTTAAAATCAATACCTGGACTTTAATGCTACATGCATCAAAATAAAGTGCATTTTAAACAACATATATTCAATATTCAGAATCTGTACATCACTATAAAAGGAATAACCTTTGCAATAAAAATGGATACAAGAAGGGATGTTGTGATATGTGGCTCGGGTATTTTAATCATATGTGGAAATCCCACATATGGCAATGAACACCCCAAGTGCTTTAGTTATTGTTTCATGTCTGTCTGAGTGCCTGCTTAAAAACGGAAGGGAGTGTGTGCAGTTTCGGCTCATCTGCAGCTCTTTCTCCAGGTGATATCGGCGTAAATGATTAATCATGTATCGATGTATTACTATAACGGCATTTTAATGCCATCAATCAAAGTGCATTATTGACACTCGCATGCGCGATAGATTATAGTCACGCAAGGAAACAGGAAGAACTCGCGTGTGCGTTTTAAACCCTCGCTCGCATTTTTTACATAAATTACCAGTATACGGCACTCGTGTCGAGCGATGTCGGCAAATAGTGCCTGTTTTGTAAAAGTTTTTTGACCATCGCTTTTGTAATTGACAGCAAAAAGTAAATGTTTCCAGAAAGGAGAAATTCTCTATCAGCGAATCATTTTGTCCACTTGCCATTTTCAACTACACACAACATGTGCAGAACTGTGACATCATCAAGTTGGCCCACATGAAGCACAGGTGGAGCTTGTTTATCTACAGAGCCATACAGGTGCATTAGCGGAAGTTGTAACTGTGCCTGTATATTTGACTCTTTGTTTCTTTCACCAAACCTTGTGCTCCAGATGCGTCATTAAACTTGGTGAACCGTGGTGCCAATGCTTACCGAACCATGGGTGGCAAACCGTACGGTTTGGTGTTTTACCAAGAACGGTTACACCCCTAATGCCAGGTGAGCAAGTTTTTGCAACATTTTACAGGGTTCCCACAATTTATGAACTGAAACCTGCCATTAATCTTAATTAATTTTACTACAAATTTACTGACAATTTACAGGGTTTCCACAATTTTTTAATTTAATTTTACCATTGATCTTAATTAATTTTACTAAAAATTTACTGACATTGTACAGGGTTTCCAAAATGTTTTAATTGAATTTTACCTTTGATCTTACCTTACTTTAGTACTATTTATATGATTCCCACATTTTTTTTAATTGAATTTGACCACTGATCTTAATTTATTTTACTACAATTTACAAGGTTCCCACAATTTATGAATTGAATCTTACCATTGATCTTAATTTACTACAATTTATACAAATTTCCAAAATGTTTTAATTGAATTTCACCATTGATCTTAATTTATTTTACAACAATTTATGGGGTTCCACAGTTTTTGAATTTAATTTTACCATTGATCTTAATATATTTTACTACAATTTACAAGAATTATCCATTTTTTTAATTGAATTTCCATTAATTTCATTCAAAATCATTCAAATAGACCAATTCGCTAACTAATTATTTAGATCCATTTATGAAATGGTTTGACTCACTGGCTGACAGAACCAGTGAGTCAAAAGAATGATTAGCTCACAAATCGGACATCACTGTGGTTTGTGAGCAAGATTTACTCTACTTTAGAGCAATGTCTAGCCGATGAAACTGCTTCTATCCAGAGGACTTGGAGCATACAGTATATGATGCATGACTCATACTGATTAATTTCACTGCGGGATTTATGGTCTTTTTTGTCCTTTTTCAAGCTTGACAGACCAGATTCACTATTTATTGTCATTATGGCTAATAAATGATTAACTTCTGTGTTGCACAGACGAAAGAAATTCAGGTTTGGTGCGACATGAGGGTGAATAAATGATGGCAGAATTTTTATTTTGGGTGAACTATTCCTTTAAAATTAACTGATATTTCCAAGATTTCCATAACAGTGGGGACCAATATTCTACAAAGAGCAGAAAATTGCTGAAGGAAGATGAGAGAATGCATTTAGACCCTGGGGCAATTCAAACAAACAGGTTTCCCTCTGAAAGACAGACCAAATATACAAACTTTGGTTTAACCTGCTTAGCCCAAAAATGGTAACCTTGACACGGGACCACCAAAACAAACCAACCTCCAAACAGGTCTGCTAAATCTTCCTCTCCCGTGAGAGTAAGAAAAAGGAGGGAATGTGTCAGATGTTGGAAGAAGGTTATGATTCATCATGTCTGAACCAGGAGAGAGTGATTTTGGATAAAATTTTGAACTCAATGGAACCGGCATCTGTCAAACATTAGTCTTTTGTCATGGTCTTTTACACAGAGCGGCATGCAAATGTTTTATAGACTGGCAGTCAGGGGTGGACTGGCCATAAGAAGAACTGGGACTTTTCCTGGTTGGCCGCTGCCGAACAGGGCCGAACTTTGGGCAACTACCCCCCCCCCCCGCTGGCAGTGTTTGTTAATCCAACAAAACAAGATCATGAATGGCAACAGTTCACAAAAATCTAATTTAACGCTCAAGAATTGGGACATCATAATAAAATTAAAAATAACTTTCTTTCCTTCCTCTTCAATGATTGCATAGAAAAGGAGGCAAAGTGATCTATCCATCTATCTATCCCTCTATAGATCTATCTTATCCTCTACTGGCCCCTGAGGAAAATGTATTTCATGAAGCATAAGTCTATTAATCATTAAAGTTTCCATACATTAGAATAACTAAGTCAATTTGATCAGTTACTTAAGTGTTCGAGTTGTTACCTGGCCTGCAGGTCTTTCCGTCCTCTTTGAGTTTAACTCCAGTCGGACAGGCACAGCTGTAGAAGGGTGGTACGGGGGAGAGAAGACACAGGTGGGAACAGCCTCCGTTTCCTTCACTGCATGGGGTTTGAACTGTGAAGCAATGAGAGGGAAAAAGGAAAGCTTTAAAAATGTTATTTATTGCACTTTACTTAGAGATATGACCTCATGGTTAAAAAATGACCAGAAAACTAACTGATATTAAAAGTCTATGAAAGTTTCACCAAAGTCTCACCTTATTTTTAGAAAGTTTAATGTGTTCATTGTTTCAAAGCACTGAATTTAATTATAAATTCAGGTCTGGTATATAAATAACCATGGCTTGAACGCAAGTAGTCTTATTTTTAAAGAGATCATGACACTTTTAAAGGAATAGTTCACCCAAAAATGAAAATTCTATCATCATTCAAACCCATTTGACTTTATTTCTTCCGCAGAACAAAGACTAACATGCTGCCTAACATCTCAGTTTGTGTTCCGCGGAAGAAAGTAAGTCAAATGGGTTTGAATGATGATAGAATTTTTATTTTTGAAACCTATGTGACTTTTTTTTCTGTGGAACACAGGAGGAGATATTAGGCAGGATGTTAGCTTTAGTCACCATTCAAATTCATAGTATGGAAAAAAAAGTCACATAGGTTTGGAATGCCATGAAGGTGAGCGAATGATGACAGAATTTTCATTTTTGGGTGAACTATGCCTTAAAGGTCCAAAATACCACTCGCCCAAGCACTAAATGCAAATGCAAAATGGCTGGTGACTTTATTAAAAACTGCAACACAATACATAGTTTAATTTAAACTGAAAGAATGATAGTCTGACCCTCGCTGATGTTAGTGACATGAGGCCTGGGTAGCTCAGTGGTAAAATACGCTGGCTACCACCCCTGGAGTTCGCTAGTTCGCTAGTTTGAATCCCAGGGCGTGCTGAGTGACTTCAGCCAGGTCTCCTAAGCAACCAAATTGGCCCGGTTGCTAGGGAGGGTAGAGTCACATGGGGTAACCTCCTCGTGGTCGCTATAATGTGGTTTGTTCTCGGTGGGGTGCGTGGTGAGTTGAGCGTGGTTGCCGCGGTGGATGGCGTGAACCCTCCACACGTGCTATGTCTCCGTGGCAATGCGCTCAGCAAGCCACATGATAAGATGCGCGGGTTGACGGTCTCAGATGCGGAGGCAACTGAGATTTGTCCTCCGCCACCCGGACTGAGGCGAATCACTATGCGACCACGAGGACTTAGAGCGCATTGGGAATTGGGCATTCCAAATTGGGAAAAAAATAAATAAAAATAAATAAATAAATAAAAGTGATTCAAACAGTTGTGCAGTTTTATCGTAACATTGTCCTAGCGGAAAAACAAAAACACAATAAAGCAAAAAAAAAAAAAAAAAAAAAAAAAGTTTCTTGGCTGGTAAATTGTACATTTTGTCAATTCACCAAAAAGTTAAAAAATAAATCATTTGAACCCTGATCACTTCATGTTATTTGTTATTTTTATGTTGTTTGTTTCCCTTGAGATTTTGCTCATATGAGTCATTATTTGGTCCCACAAGGTCATGATCTTACTTTTCACCTGTAGGAAGACATATTATAGCAGGGGTTGGCAACTTTTTTGACATGGAGTGCCATTTTATTTTTTTCCTGGTCAATGGCTGTGCCAAAAAGATAAAAACATGTGCATGTATGTGATTTTCCCAAGTTTGAGTCCACTTGTGAAAATTGTTCTATTTTGCATTTTCTAATTTAATCGTTTATTTTTCATTACAAATGATATTCGCATAACAGTTTTAGTGAAATGTTTTTGCAAAACCCGATGATTATGATATATCATGACCCTGCATGTGAATTCCCACAGAGCATCTTGTGAAAGTGCTTTAATGAAAGAAAACGTCCTAACTTCCTTTTGTACAAAATGAGTTAACGGTTAATGTCACAAATTTGCTTATTTTAGTACTGATCACAAAATTGTGTGGAATCTTAAATATTTCCTATATTATGTCATACATTTTTCAAAATCACACAGAGGGGTAATCACTAGCACGCAAGCAACAGCGAGAGGAGCAGTCTATTTTATTTATAAGAAGTTTTTCGCACATGCATTCCAATCTACATCTTGATGTAATCCCACCTCACGATCATGCAGCGTGTTTTCATCAGCTGAATGGGAAGATAAACGCTATTAAAGTGTGAAAACACGCTGCGTGATCATGAGGAAGGTTTACATCAAGATGCAGACTGGAATGCAGGTGCGGAATTTCATATAAAAAAAAAAAATAGTCTACTCCTCTCTCGCCGTTGCTGGCGTGCCAGAGATTACCCCTCCGCGTGCCACCAACGCTGGATGCCGTAGGTTGCCGACCCCTGGATTAGAGGAAAAACATGAGTGTTTCTCATTTCCCCCAACAAAACAGCAAACACTTGAACAATAGCAGGTGGCAGTGAAAACATTTTATTTCCTGTGACAGGTTTTTCCATTTCCACCAGGTTATGCTCAGCTTCCTGTAGCTGAGGCCTCGCTGCATGTCAGGAAAACACAGACAGCCCTGACATCTGCCCAGCACATTATCTAATTTGTCCATAGTTCAGGGACACATGAGAAAACTAACAAAATACCAATATACGTAGATTTTTTTTATGCCAAAGTGAAATAAGTCATTACAGTCTATGATTATACTATAAAAACCACAGCAGAAAGGTTATACTATAAAAGTTCTATTTCACGCAAATTTTGAGTACAACGCAAACTATTGTGGTCTAATTCATGTACAATTGACTCTTATGAGCCGATTAATTAATTAATTTTATTTTCTCCCCAATTTGGAATGCCCAATTCCCAATGCACTCTAAGTGTTCGTGGTGGCTAATGACTCGCCTCAATCTGGGTGGCGGAGGACGAATCGCAGTTGCCTCCGCGTCTGACACCGTCAATCCACGCATCTTATCACATGGCTTGTTGAGCGCGTTACCGCGGAGACATAGCGCGTGTGGCGGCTTCACGCTATTCTCCGCGGCATCCATGCACAACTCACCACACGCCCCACTGAGAGCGAGAACCACATTATAGCGACCACAAGGAGGTTACCTCTACCCTCCCTAGCAAATGGGCCAATTTGGTTGCTTAGGAGACCTGGCTGGAGTCTATTAGCAGTCAGCGTCTTTACTCGCTGATCTACCCATGCCCCCATTTATGAGCCGATTCTTTTAATGAATCAGTCGAAAGACTCTCAAACTAACATGTCATCGGTTTGAATAATTCTAACAAATCACTGAATCAACATCTTGATTCAGATGTTGCTGAATTAACATGTGACTCATTTACTGAACCACAAGTCAGAATAACTTTCATGTCCAACTCGATACGAACAGAGAACTGTTACCGTCTTATGCGTACTTAACCCTCTATCACAGCGGTGCTCAAAGTGTGGGGCACGCGGAGGTATTGTAAGGGGGGGTTGCGGAAGATTGCCCCGTTCTCAAATCTCATTCACTTTCACACATTCAAACATTTGTGACAATACATGCAAGAAGAAATGTAGACAATTTCATATCCTCCACCTTTTTCTCTTTAAGTCTTGTTTACACTTTCGCCTGGCACTGCAGCAGCGTTCTGTGCGAGCAGTTCTCACAAACAATTTAGAAATGTGAAACTTTATGCAAATGAGAAGCTGAAAACACCAGGCACCAACCAAACACTGAGATGAAAGCAATGACGTCAGTTATAAACGCTTCACAATCAGACATTAAGGCTGAAGTTTCTGCTGATTTCAGTGTTTTAATCACATTATTATGTTAAATCAGACTTCAAACAGACCTTAAATGGCGATTGCATGCATTCATTGTGGCAAACACTGTGGCTGGGTAAGCAAACATGTAATAAATCAAAACTGTTTGTATATTTAGGCATTCGGAAGTGAAGCTGGCATCTTTCCAACTGCGATCGCACATATACAGTACAAGATGATATTATTGATCATTAGTGATTATTGGTCATTGTACAGAAAGCAATGATAGACAATACACACTCGCTTTACATATTACTAACATGCCACAGAGCGGCAGCTTTCTAGCGTCGTGAGCGGGATGAGCAGATTTCTTCTGCTCCATGTACCGTTATGAAGTGTCAGGTGTGCTCACTTCACTGCGCTTATGTAAACAAAGAAGTTTTTGCATGAGCACCAAATTCAAATGGGTTAAAAGGGTGAATTAACACCTCAATTTTGATCTTGTCCTCACACAACACTACCGCTTGGTTTCAGAAGAATTGAAATATAGCGGACGAGTGATATGGATTAATTTTATTGTGATTTTATGTGCTTCAGTCACATTCCCGATACTTCTCATCCCTCAGTCTTGTGTTTCACAGATAAAAAAAAAAAGTCAGACTGGCAGTCAGGGGCGGACTGGCCATAAGAAGAACTGGGACTTTTCCTGGTTGGCCGGCTGCCGAACGGGGCCGAACTTTTGGGCAACTACCATCCCCCCCCCCCCATTTGAGAAAAATGATACTGTTTCATCAAGTATACTATGTAGTTAGGACCCTCACCCACTGCAAAAACAAAATTCTGTAAGAAACGCAGTTCTGTAAGATGCAGTTTTAATTTTTTCATTCAAATCTAATTTTTATTATCTTACCGCAATCACAACAAACACTTACCTAGTTGTGTTTGCAGTCTGTTAAATGTTTCAAAGTAATCCACACCCACATCCTCACAAACCCACATATATACACACACACACACACACCCACACACAGACTAAGGTGGGGGTTGGTTCATGCTGGGACTGTTCCCCTGTTTCCACTGAGGAGCTGTGTTTATTTGTTCAGAGCGGAATGCTGGACACTTGAAAAATTTCATTCCCTGAGAACTATTCTCCCAAGATTGCCTCATGAGGCAAAAGACCTAAAGTTTAACAAAGAGACAGTACAGTGAGTCTTGAAAAAACCTAAAAAATTTAACCTGGAATGTGAACATTGGAATTGTATCTCAATCTTGTTTGAGAACTTGGTCCTCTGGAGGAAACATAGAACAAATGCCTCTACACCAAAATTTCTTCTGCTCTTTCAAACACCTCACAAAACAAAAACTTGAGAGAAGACCTTAGTCAGAATTGTCCTAAATTATTAACAGCCATTTGTGTCAAATTAAATATGACACCAAATCTGACAAAAGGTCTATAGGTTCTGGTTTAACAAGAAATGTGGAGATGTGTTGTGCTTTGCTGGGGTCTCACTGTTGGGCTGCCTCTCTTGGCCCAGCACCTGGATGTCCATCGGGGAGTAAATGCCGCCAAGAATTTCTCTTCGCTTCTCTCCGGTGTGTTTGTTGCAGGCGTGAATGGAGCGGGTCTGCCAGTCGGTCCAGTAGAGCGTTTGGTCGTAAAGAGTGAGGGCGAATGGATGGGTGAGCGATCCCTCCACAACGGCCTCCCTGTAGATGTTAAACACACACACACATTCCAGTCAGGATGCTTTATGAATCCAATCGGTCTGCATCAGTATTCTTTATACGAGATATTATTCCAGTAAATGTAAATTAGGGCAGTGGTTCTCAACAGGTTTTGCTTCAGGACCCACTCTTTAAATTGGACATCAAGTGGCGACCCAACACAATACCAAAATTGTTCATCACACAACAATGTCCTTTAAATAAAAAATAAAAAAATAAAAAAATATTTAGTTCATCCTTTTTGTAAGTCAGCATGTATTTAATGTAGTCTGGGTCATAGATTATTTTACCTTGCTAAGTTCTATTGGTGGTTTTCGAAGATGAGGGCATGTCATGCAAACGGTCCATGTTGCCATGCTTAATTTTTCTAGCTTCTACCAAATGACAGATGAATTTAAGGCAAAACAGAGTTCAATTGGATAAACAGCATTCTAACTATGCACGAATATACAGTTAGTTGCATTTTATTATTTGCAATTTTCTTTTCCCTGTTGTCCACGACGCTATCAGAACAGACCTGCAACCAATTTTTGAGTCACGACCCACAGAGTTTGGGTGCTCAAGACTTTCAACATGTCTTAATTTCAAGACACAAGAGGCCTGCATGCATTACTCCTTTCAGAAAGCATATAGAAAGCAAATTTCAGACCAAACAACAAGCCAACAACATCAACCACACACTGAGGTCTTTTTTAAACCCTTTAGGAAATCTGGAGCTCATGCGAAACCAAACCCTGCATTGGGGGGAGGTGGGGGGGGGGTAATTAAACAAATCAGGCTGTCATCGACCTGTAAGCTTGCATCTGTTTCGGTTGTTAGTAGGGAGTCACTCCTGTGCTCTAAAGGTACAGCTGCCCTTATTAAGTGAAGTCCATCTGAGCCCTGACCGTCGAGCATGGCCAGTCGAACAACGGGCCCCTCAAACAGCGTAACGGGTTGACAGCAGACGTAAATAAATGTGAGTGGATCAAAGCCAGGCCGCTGCGCGAGTGTTCAGAACCGTAATGCAGCACTATTCGGGGAAGCATCAATCACAATGCTGTAGCGAGTTGAGAGGGGATACATTTTTCTAGACGGACAGGGGTGGGGGAACTGGTGTGCGTGATATGTGAGTGTATATAAAAAGGATAGATTTAACATGTTATTCACCCCTCGATTTTTAATAGCGTGTGATGAACAGAATCAGGGGCAGGGGGTTGGGGGCAGTGCTCTCGAAACGTAATTACAACCAGATTTTCACAGCTTCGGACATACTCTTGGTAGTGACACGAATGTTGAAGTCAGCAAGCTGAACTGGCTATTAAACAGAGGTGTCTGGAAAAACAAACATGAGAACCAGGGCTTTTTGTTTTAAAAACAAACGCTAGTTAACTTTTAAAGAGAAGCGCTAACACATTTTTACAAAAGGTGTGACTTAGAAAGCAAAAATACTACAAAACATCTGGTCTTTGGCCAGTTCCGTGTAAGGACAGCAGAACCTTAAATTAATGGCTTATTGCCACAAGTGTCATTTAGAGGCCCAAGGAAAAACATGCACCACTGATTCACAGCTATACAACAACTGCAATTACTCAAATCTGATTCAGTCGAAGCTTTTCTGAAGCCTAATAATTTTTGGGAACATTACAGTAGTTGTTCTCCATTGTTTTTCAGGTTACACAACACAGAATGAAATATGAATAAAGAATAACCAAGCAAATCAAGCAAAGAAAATATAATCGCTTGAGCATAAAAAAAGAACACTTTGGAAAGAAACTTTCTAAGGCCATGTCTACACTTAATACATTTTCATTTGAAAATTCCATTTTCAGATTCCCACTGTTATGGTTTTGTGGTAAAGAATGTGGTAATGAAGATTTTATATAATGTCCAAAGCACAATTTAAAAAACATTATTTTTTTTCTTTGGAAACTCTTGTACATTGCAATGAAGCTAATTTCAGTTAAGAACTAATTATTATAATAAATATCTTTATATACTCATTTTGTAACTGTGAGATATTTAGTTAAAACTGGCTTATGGGTTTTTCATTCCCTGCATTACATAGCATTCTTTTTCAATTCAGGTCAAGCAGACCTCATGGAAAACATAGACAAAGTGAATGCACAAAACTGCAAATTCTTACCAATGGAAGATGCACCACGTCTGGTCAGGCTGTATGCTGACCGTGCAAATCCCAACATAGGAGAGGGTCTGACATACCTTTCTTTATTGAAGTTGCTATGAAATCCAACATACACAAAAGGAAATGTAACCCTTTGGCTTGGGGGCACGAATCATAAGCATAATGCCAGGCAGGATCGGATTACAGTGGTATATGGCGCTGGGGTCATCTCGAGTTTAGAGTGAGAGGAAGTTGAGAGGGGGTTTTGAGCTGGGCCTACATGCAGGGTGTGTTTACACTGGAGCCAGCCGAATCTCAACGGTTTGGATTGGGCCACAAAAGTCATACCATTATAGGTATGTGCAAAACGACACATTTTCACAATCAACTCGTTGGTGGGTTGTCTAAATAATTAGTTGACTAACTGGTCTTGAAGACCACCTCAATAATTAGTCTGGTTTTGGGTTCACCTGACCCTGAGCAGACCTGTTTCTTAAGGGGCGTTCACAGAAGTTCATATGAAATCTTGATAAACTAGTCAACCTTACTAAACGTCTTGTCGGTTGCTGGCCATCGTGACCCATTCCTCTACAATTTGGCCTTTGCCCAGATTGTAAAGGGAATGAAATACAAGGATTCTCAAAGCCGTGGGTTTCTGATCATACCAAGAGCTTCGAGCTGTGGTGCTCATGTGGGAGACTTAATTTCCAGTCCACTCTGAACTGTCTCATCTTGAATACAGGGATATGTATGACGAAAGGGTAAGACATGGAATAAGAGGAAGTATGAGCAAACTGACCGAGCAGTCCCGTCCAAGTTGGCTCTGTGGATGAAGCTGAGTTTGGCGTCCGCCCAATAGAGTTTCTGCTCCTCGAGATCGATGGTCAATCCATTCGGCCAATAGATTTGCTTCTGCACAATGATTTGCCGACTGCTGCCATCCATGCCTGCCCTTTCTATTCTTGGCTCCTCCCCCCAGTCTGTCCAATACATGTACCTGAGGAAAAAGGTTAGGTTTCAATCATTTGGTTTAGTGGTCGACAGATATGTTTTTTTTTTGGCAGCCTATTCCAATATCGATATCTGAAGAACAGGGTGGCTGACAGCCAGTACAAAACTGATTTAATAATACAATTTATGTTAGTAATTACAAATAAGATGTACACAGTATTTATTCAGAATTCAATACAAACACTTGAAAACAATATACGTGCATTATTAATTGACAAGATGGTCAGTAGAATTTGGAAATGAGACTAGGTGGAATGGCCAATTCTGTTTATCAGCCAATCAGACACAGTTACGGTTCGAATGCGATAATCTCAAAACTCATCGACCTGGCCGATATATCGTCACTGATCACTAATCTGGTTCCCATAAGCTGACTGGAAACAACAAAGCGCATGGTTTGAATATACAGATGTTCAAGAGGTGCAACATGCAAACAATAACAGAGACAACATCACTCATGCACAGCGCGATACAAAGATTTTTTTTTGGGGGGGGGGGGATTTTTCCCCTTTTTCTCCCAATTTGGAATGCCCAATGCGCTCTAAGTCCTCGTGGTCGCATAGTGATTCGCCTCAGTCCGGGTGGCGGAGGATGAATCCCAGTTGCCTCCGCGTCTGAGACAGTCAACCCGCGCATCTTATCACGTGGCTTGTTGAGCGCGTTGCCACGGAGACATAGCGCGTGTGGAGGCTTCACGCCATCCACCGCAGCAACCACGCTCAATTCACCATGCGCCACACCGAGAACAAACCACATTATAGCGACCACGAGGAGGTTACCCCATGTGACTCTACCCTCCCTAGCAACCGGGCCAATTTGGTTGCTTAGGAGACCTGGCTGGAGTCACTCAGCACGCCCTGGGATTCGAACTAGCGAACTAGCGAACTCCAGGGGTGGTAGCCAGCGTATTTTACCACTGAGCTACAAAGATTAAAACAGTTTACTTATTGACTGGGAAGGTGCTCAAGGTTAGGCAACATGTATTTGGAGTTAGATTCAACAACAGCTGACCATTTTAAGAGCCACACTTAAAAAAAAAAAAAAAGCTGCATCAGTGCTATATTTGCTTAAAACACTTTATATGCGAGACAAACATAATGCGCCACCCAAACCCAATCACACCCACACAAACTCTAATTTTATCATGGTACATAACAGAAATCTTCTTCGCTGGCGAAAAGCCAACCTTTTTTTACATCTTCAGAAAATAACAGAAGTCACGTCAATTTGTGTGGAAAGTAACAGATCCTAAAATAGGCATTTTAAAAAAAGGATATTAGTGGTAAGAGAGCATTCATCTCTAAAACTGTCACTGGTAAAGACATATCTACTCTCCTTAATAGATGGTTTAAAATTGAATAATGGATAACATAATAGTTGTATTGTATTGTGAAAACTGTCATATATTGTTTCATTTGGGGACGTCAAAGTACCAGAGCAAAGACGAAAAAAAAAGTAACATTACCAGTCTTGAGTTTGTTCCACCGATACTGCAGAAAATCTGTAAGTGCTGTAAAGGCCTCAATATACTTCTAGAGAAGTTCTTATTCGTTCTTTGTTCAGAGGTAAAAAGTTCTAAACAGCCATGCTGTCAGAAGTGTTCAGAAGTACATTTAAATATGAGGACGCTACATGTAAAATCTAAACTAATGTGACATTAAAATATGTTATCAATGAGAAGAATTCACATGAGGTCAGTAAAAGAAGCTGTTTTAACCACTCGATGATGATTTAAAGTAAAATATATATACAGTAAATAAAAAAAAAATGGTCTGTTTACATTTTGAATTCATGGCGCTAATGCGCCAACACGTGGCCATAATACGCGCCGATTACACTCTGTTTTTGTCATTTATGATGACACTGATACTGCTGCAAAGATCAGTGTATAAACGTGTTAATGTGCAAAATAAAGACAAAAGAATGATGATAGGCTTACTTTGGGCAGATGTGTGAATACTTTCGCTGAAGATGGAACATGAGTGAATAGGCACTTGAGAGTATTTGAGTAGATTTGATTCCTTTTGTAGAAATCGCATCGTACAGATGTAGGTAAATTTGCACCAGCTCGCTAATATCTCTGCATGCCAGTGTGTTCTTGTTGACTGATTTTGACTGACTGAACAAGATAAACAGAATGAGTTGCTGTTGGTGTCAAGGTAGGTGGAGCTCCAGGTCACAACTACCGATGATGTGGACCAACGGCAGTAAAGAGGAGTTAAGCAGTCGGTTAGAAATTTTCCTAAAAATCGCCCAGGCGAGATGTTACGAACGACCAAAACAAACGCAAAAACACAGTCTTTTTGGCCAGATTTAAATGACGTCACACCCATTCGTTCTTCGGTTTCATATTAAGTATATTTGGTCCTAAACTCTATTTGAATATGCACAGATAAACTGTGACGAAAAATATTTATTAGGGATGCACCGACATTTTTTGGGCGAAAACCGAAAATTTTACTTATAAAATATTCGGCTGAAAATTTTCTAGAAATTTCAGTGCATCCCTAAAAAATATTTTTTGTGAGAAAAAATACTGTTTCTTTAAAATCCTGTAACAGAAACACTTACATATAGAAACAGCATTGTTTATGTTGCACATTAAAATCCACATACCCAGAAGTGAAGTGATTGCTCTCTTGGATATTAGCGCATTAATGAAGAGTGTTTTTCAGTGATCTGATATTGTGTGTCGTGGTCGTTACGGTTATGGTAATGTAGTTATGACATTAAAGAAGCATAAAAGCAGCATTAAAGTAGTCCATATGACTCATGCATTGATGTGAATCGCAAAGGATGCGTTTAATAAATAAATATACTGTTTGCATGAACAGCACGCATCAGTGAATAAGTGTTGCTCTGTTGTTGACACACATTCATCGCACGCAGACGAACGGCTCGTAAAGCACAGCTGTTTTTAGTGCAGCTCATAGTTCTGCCTGGAACATTCCATCAAAATACAAGCCAGAGGGTTTTAAAGTTTATTATTTACAACTGAAAATGTATTATTATGATTATTATTATTATTATTAGAGTTGGCTTCATTTTCACTGAAGATTTTCACTGGAATTAATGTTAATTTTGCTGCTGCATTATCCAGTAGAGTAGTTAACAATTTTTTGAATAGGCTACACATAGTTTTATGTAATTCTTTTCTGTCTACTTTATTTTAGAATGAAATTTATAGTTATAGAAAAAGTGGTTTTCGATGCATCCCTGATAATAACATTAAGAATTACATTTTCCAAATAAAGTCTAATGTAAAATAAAATTTTTCAGTTTTTGGCCCAGTATGTGTAGAAAGATTCGGTTTCGGACTAGAATTTTCATTTCGGTGCATCACTAATATTTCTGTGCATATATAATAAAACTGCATATTATGAAAGTTTTCATTTTCTGCCTTTGTTAACCCCATTGTTAATTAGGAGAGTGCAACCAATAGAGTTTGAAATAAAAGTCACAAACAAACATATTCATAATTTATTACAGGAGTGTTCTCAATAATTAGACGCGATTAGTTTTTGCTGTGAAATTGGTGGGATTGGTATCTACTTCTGAAATTTTCGTGTTTCTGTCCTCCTGTTGTGTATATCTTGATGCTGTATTCGTAAACAAGGTCCACTAAAACTAAACTGCACCTCATCATTGGTTTATAAAATTACGAATTTGGTATTCCATTTAAAAAGGAATTGACTGATCAGTAAGTCTTTAGATAGCAATAAAGCCAATCAAGGAGGATTTCATCACAATTTGAAGAGACAACCTTGCAATGTTGAACAATGTTAAACAACAATGTCTACAACCATAAATACTGCAGTAGTTTGGGTTGTTTACGCCTTCCTTAAATGGGAACAATATCCTGTTCATGTTGTGTACAGGGTTGTGTGTGCGAATGTAGCCATTTGTGTAAGTCATGTACAGCTTATTAGGGGTCCAAGCACCGAAGGTGCAGGAACCCTATTGTATTTGTTCCGATTTTCTTATTATAATTTCTTTTCTGCCCTAAAAGAGTCTGGCTGTCAGAGACCGTAAGTCATAGAGATTCCAAGCTTGGCAGGATGGTTCCTAATCCTCCCCCCAACTACTCAGGCATACAGACACACATCCTTCAGACACTATGTGGCGCTATTGTGAACAAAACAAACAAGAAGTCACATTTTGGGCCATAAATCTTGAACAAAATTATTTTTTCCTCTGATTCCTTGCATCACGAAGAGTTTTACCCCCTGACAGAATTCTGCTCCGCCCCTTTGTTTTCCCGCTATTTTGGATTGTTTGAAAAAGTCCCAATATGAAAAGTTATCAAAGGAATTTTGAAATTCTGATTTATCCTCAAACGGTATGCCAAAACGTTCGTAGTGGGCGTGTCAATTTTACTAAAATGGTTATAACTTTTCAAAAGGATTGAGGTATTATCACCAAATTTGGTAAACGTATGTATGGGCTAATGCTGAGGTCACACAAAAAAATATTGCACACCTTTGCCTCTTGGTGGCGCTATAATAATTAAAATTGGTCCGATCGACTTGAAATTTTGCATGCACTGTCTTTGTCCAAGGTGCCATCAAGGTCTATGAGCACAGTCGCATATCTTTAAAAATATGGCCGCCATCGACCAATCAGCTTTCAGCAGCTTTTATATAAGGTTAAATAAGGCCGATCGGAACTATACTTGGTATGCCTATTTGTCTCTTGGCCCAAGAGGTCTATGCAAAATTTGACAAAAATTGGCCACCTGGAGGCACTATTTATTTATAACCAAACCAGTGCAGAAACAATTCTCTGGAGTTCCAAAATGAAAAGTTATCAAAGGAATTGTAAAATTGTAATTTATCTTCAAACGGTATGACAAAACATTCATAATGGGTGTGGCCACTTTTACTAAAACTCTTGAACAGATTGAGATATCACCAAATTTGGTACACTTACACCTGTGCCTCTTGGTGGTGCTATAATAGTTAAAAACAAAAATGGCTCTAACTATGGAACTTTTGGTCCTATTGACTTGAAATTTTGCATGCAGTTTATTTGTCCAAGGTGTCAACAAGGCCTATGAGGACAGTTGCATATTTTGAAAAACATGGCTGCCATCGACCAATCAGCTTTCAGCAGCTTTTATATAGTCAATTTGTATAATTTGGCATCCACTGGATAATTTGTCAATTCTGATTATTTTGGTTATTTCTTCACATGTGCTTGGACCCCGATGATTACCGCTTGCGGCTATATTTATTATTAATTGTTTGTGTTGCAACATGACATAGCACACTTTGGAAAATTACATTATAATTACACCATCCACTTATCCATCAAATGTGTCAAAATACCAGCCAGTTATTTAATCAACATTACAAACAGCAAACCAATTCACAGCACTTAAATTTAGCCAATGAGGAAAGAGAGAAAAGGGGGGGAAGAAAATAAATAAAAAAAGAAAATTGACAAGCAGCAAAAACACTAACAAGAAAGCAGTCACTCGGTGAAGGCGTGATTACTTGTAACGTACAAGCTACGACACAGAGCGTATCGCCGACGGAAACACTTATCAAACCTCATGCCAGCAGGGAGACCAAGCATGAAAACCCAACCACCCCTTCCTCCCCTGAGATGCTTCCTATTAGCCTGCCTGTGATTTCAACGCTTGGGTTGCATTTTTTCACAATTAGGAACCTTAGCATTACGCTGCTTCATGAAGGCTGACAGAACAAAGAGATGGAAGAGCAACAGTTTGGCTGTGTTGAAATTAAAACTGGACAGCAACAGAAGGTTGTAACAAGGATAATAGCTGTTTGAAATGTCACTCTTTAAAGGCAGTTGAAAAAAAAAAACTCTGTAGTGACAAACATATTCACACACAACTTTAACAATTTGTGATATTAGCTTAGGAAACACATAAGGTCAGTGAAACATTTTGGGAATGCCACTGCATAAAATGGCTACTATTTGTTTTCACAGCCAGTCATTTTGCTGACAGGCTTTAGCTTTGTCATTTCAGAATGACCAGAGCAACATTGAGCTGCTATGCGATGATATTTTTTGATGCATATCTGTATTCCTTTATAATTTCTATAGGAATTTATTTGGTAAATGCTTTTCCATATTAGTTTATGCGCATGTCTTCTTACCGAATAAAAAATGTGTCCACCACAAGCGAGCGTATACGTTTTTGTGCACATTTTAAAGATTACATTTACATTTTGGTGTTTTCATCCAGCAGTTTTTATTCAATAACCCAAAATTTGCATTACAATACGTTGATAGAAACCCAGCTAGTTAGAATGTAGTACTTCCACCACCATTTAACAAATTGTACCAAATTTAAAGAAATTTTTCGTCCACAATCAGCAAGAAAAGAAAACTGCAGATTCTGTGTGAAAACTGTCCTTGTTTCTTCAGTTTCTGTTGAAATAACTCTTAAGCAATTATGCAAGAGTAAAATTTTGTCCATCTGGGGAAAAGTTCAGGAGACAGAGTGGCTTGACAGTGCAAGAAAATAAATGAAGCAAGGTCTGGCTTTGTGGGTGCTACAAAAACCAGCTATCACATTAAAGAAACACTCATCTAAACTAGCACTGATCCATCCATTGTTTGTTGCAATGTTGTTTGTGTTATATGAAGACATAAACCTGATGCTTGGCCACGCAACTAAGAATATCAAAATGGGCTTGTGATTGGAGCCACCCAATGTGTCTACGGTCAAAAGAGGAGTTGGTGGATTCTACAGAAGGCGTCAGAACGTCTCCCGACTTTAAATACCAGGTACATCTGCACTATATAACTCCAAAAAATGTCAGATATTTGGATGTGCCGTGTCTCTGGCAATAAAAACTGAATTTTTTGGGGGTCATATTTTCAATTCGAGCAGGGTCAGCAAACTTAACACGGCAATAAATAAAAAACAGCCGTTCTTTTCATCTGATGGTAATTAATCTTTTTACTCCTCTCAACCCTCTTTTTGAGAATGTGAAAACAATGAACGTGTCTTGAGAACAGACAAACATAATTCAGGGGCCCCTGCATGCGGTTGTTCTCGCTCTCAGGGGGTTGTAAAAAGCAGGGCCTCCCCTTTCTCTGATCTGAAGCAGAAGCCCCGACAGAGGTCTTGGATCTCCACAGTAAATCTCAACTCAAAGCTTTCAGGTGATGAAACTATAGGAAAATAAAAGGCATGATGCAATTTTTCAAGTAGTAGCTCAACAAAAAATTTAAATTTTGGAGATAACATTCTGCCTCACATCTCCTTTTGTGTTCCATGGAAAAAAGTCAGTCAGTCAGGTTTGGAACAACAAGGCGGATAAGTGATGATAGAATTTCCATTTTGGGTGAACTATCCCTTTAACTACTGGTATGTCTTCTTGAAAATGCCACACATTAACTTCTAATTTTTAATGGCTTTGTAATGGGATCTTTATGTGTTGGAAAAGGGGTCTCTTACCCCGAAATTCCCAAGAAAACGCAAAGGGGTAACGAACTTCATGAAACAGGCAGCTAATGTTTTGAAAAACGCAAGTGGAATGGATGTGTTTCTTTAGGCGAAAGGCCAGGAAAAGTGTCTGGCTCCATTTTTAATGTCTTCATCATACACTGTACAAAGTGAAATGCGTTCTGTGAAAAATGTCCCAGCTCTGGAGTCCCATAAAGATGGAGTAAGCTAAAACCCTTGTGCGTACACAGCAAAGTGGACGATAAAAATGCGAAAAGCATTCAGCAGCAGTACATTTATTTTTTTTAAAGACCCCATGAAATCAGAAATTGGAATATTGTGGCTTTTAGTCCATTGATGCCTTTCATCTGCTTTGAGGTCATCTATATACTATGGCGCTCCTAAAAAGTTGATTAAATGTATTTTTATTTTTATAAAAATACAAAAATATATTATATAAATAATATAATATTTTTATTATATGTATTATTATTTTATAAATATTATTGTTATTATTACTTATATTTATATTACATTATATTATATATATATATTTTTTTTTTTTTTATTATTATTTTTATTTTTTATTATTGTACCTTGACTTCGTGCCTAACACATGGCCTTGAGGTACACCAGAGGAGTCATGCAGGATCTATACACCACAGAACAACAGGAAACAGCCCTCAACTGAATGCTACGTTGCATCCCAATCTTCCTTTAAGGGGGAAGTTCTAATGGTCTATAAATAAACAACCAGGCTATGCATTAATGAACGCAGGGGGTCAAGGGTGGATGGACACATGCAAAGACCACCCAATGAATGGGGGATGGGGAAAAAGTAGAAGAGAGGAGGAAATGAGAGAACAAGAGAGAGGAGACATTGGGTCTCATATGCGTCCACACTATTTGCGCATAAAAATCATGATTTATCTGTTAGTTCGCACTTAAATTTTGTTCTAAATTTAAAACAACATTTAAACCGGGGCCTGGGTAGCTCAGTGGTAAAATACGCTGGCTACCACCCCTGGAGTTCGCTAGTTCACTAGTTCGAATCCCTGGGCGTGCTGAGTGACTCCAGCCAGGTCTCCTAAGCAACCAAATTGGCCCGGTTGCTAGGGAGGGTAGAGTCACATGGGGTAACCTCCTCGTGGTCGCTATAATGTGGTTTGTTCTCGGTGGGGCGCATGGTGAATTGAGCGTGGTTGCCGCGGTGGATGGCGTGAAGCCTCCACATGCGCTATGTCTCCGCTCAACAAGCCACGTGATAAGATGCGCAGGTTGACTGTCTCAGACGTGGAGGCAACTGGGATTCGTCCTCTGCCACCCGGACTGAGGCGAATCACTATGCGACCACGAGGACTTAGAGCGCATTGGGAATTGGGCATTCCAAATTGGGAGAAAAAGGGGTAAATTCCCCCACCAAAAAAAACATTTAAACCAACTCAAACTACATGTATACAAAAATCACAGACTCCTGATGGCCTGACTAATATGTTGTTGTTTGAAAATGTTGTCTTTGTTTTCCAAAGTATGCAGTACTAGAAAGAGTTTTCAAAAGTTTTGTGCAAGAAAACACCGTTCCAATATGGATGAGAGATGTAAACAGCAGAAATGATGTGTTTTCAACTGAAAATGTATTAGTGAGAACATGGCCTTGGAAAGGCCAAGCACTCCATCATTTACAATAATCTGGATTCATCAACAATAGAAGAAAAGTAAGACATTTACATGTTTACGCAACTACTGTATTGTGAATCTGGATTTTGTGCAAGAACCTTTTCTGCGCACATAAGTAAGAACACTTGTACACAATAATTAGTAAATGGGAAACGATGAATCAGGGACTCACCTATGGGCAGGGTTGAGTGCAATTGCCCTGGGTTGGTCAAGATCTTGCCAGAAGAGCACTTTGCGAGAGGTACCGTCCAGGTTGGCCACTTCAATGCGGTTCGTTTCAGAGTCAGTCCAGTAGAGTTTGCGCCCGAGCCAATCGCAGGCTAAGCCATCAGGGGAATCCAGACCTGATACCACCACTGTCTGCCCTTTGCCCAGTGTGGCATCCTTAATAGCTGAAAGACAAGACCTCCATTCAGTTCCACAACTGTATTAACAGTTAAAGCATTCCTCAAATGCTTCACTCTGCCTCCAGATAATGATAAAGATTTTTGCTGTGCTATTGCAAACTTCTAAAATATGTTTAAAGAAACATATCACCCATAACAGGCCATTATTTCAATTGTTGCTTACAATATTAAAATTTCTGTTTTATAAAACATCAGAAATGATCTTCAAACTTGATAGCCCATGAAAGCACATTCTTTACCCATACAATATTTCCTAGCCAAAAATAAAACTAAAATACTGATCTTACAGATAGAAGAGAGGTTGTAGTGGGTCTGTTTAATGGCCTCTTCACTGACGTCAGTCCAAAATATCAGTCCCTCTGAGAAAAGGAAGTCAACCGCTGCAGCGTCCTCCAGATCACTGACGACCACGGCAGACTCCGACCGGCCTGCCTCTGCATCCACCAGTCGGACATCTCGCCGGTTTGCAAAGAGCAGCAAGGGAGAACCTGCCGATTAGAACAACCATTAGAGAAGTTCAGAAAAGAAGAAAGCCTTTTGGTTATATTTGATATATTGTATATCTCAATATTTATGTGCAACTGAATGTGTTAGTGGACACATTTCTTAGGGATACATGGACTCTAAAGCACAGCCCTACAATAAGAAAACTGCAAAATACACAACAAAGAAATAGGAGGTATATAATAAGAGATGCTTCAACATAGGTAACAGCACTGCTTACGCACATCCTGGGAACAGAATGATGCGCTTCAATAGCCGCTTTTCCACTATCAGACAAGTGCGAGCCAGGGCTATCAACTGCTCAGCCGGGGCCAAAAACCTCGGATCTCGAGCCGCGAGACCAAAATCGATCTGCATTCCCACCATCGGGCCAATAGCATAGCAGCATTGCCCTAAAACCCACACTTAATACACCACCCTGGTGCCAACATCACATATCCCACCCATTTCACAAGCAAGAGAGAAACTCAAGCTGAGATATCAGACTCTGGAAACTAGCTAGCCATCAAAATGAACACAGAATTGTACTGTGCCTGCAATTTTTTTTTTTTTTTTTTCAGAACCTGTATCGTTGTGAGTTGGATATCTTGCTTAACAAGTTCGATGACAATATACTTCTTCATTCAGCAGGTGCCCAAATATTCAAAAGAGCCTTGATTTCATCTACTGACCAGTACAGATGATTCTCCATTCTCTGCTGATCTGTTGAGTTAAGATGTAGTGGTAGACCGATATATCGCAGAGGACGATAAATTGGCAGATGTTCTGAATGTTTTAATTATCAGCGTCGGCCGATACATTTTCCCATTTGGCCGATTTGTTTCTTGAGGGCGCCAAGAATCGCCTGCTTGAATGTGAAGCGACTGAGACATATAAACGACCTGTCACGTTTTGTTATGTTGTTACATGCTATCGTGTTACTACAATAATAGACGGGTGTGCAAAACAGTGTCATTTAAACGGTCCACATATTAGAGCCACGGCAGATGCGTTTGAGCTCATAATGTTAAAGTGCTCACCTGTTTCATTCTCCCTCTCTCTCCTCAACAGTTCCCTGTAACTTTTAACTGTCTTGTCTAATGATAAAAAGGCAAATATCAATAAAACTAATATCCTAGAGTCTTTTATACCATCTTGGCTCTAAATGACCTGTAAACGTGAAAACACAACTTTTTTCAATTATTTTGACCTGCAGAATATTTTAATAGTTCTGAGGTGATTAAAAAGTATTTTGAGAGGAGTCGCATGGCACCATGCGAGAGTCGGACGTGTGAGCAGTGAGCTCTGCACACTTTAATTATTTTTGTGTCATAAACAGGTGAGATTCGATACACTGTTTCATAACTGTTCTGTGAGGTCAATATGTCAAAGAATTCAAAATCCTCCCTGACCAGTATTATGATTGGCAGGTAGATTATTTTAAGGGGATGAAAGTCAGATGGGGCTCCCTAATTTCCGGAGTGGTGGGCGGAGATGGGGAGGATGGGGGCTTTTGAGGAGATGTCGAGCAGAGGGCTGGGGGTTCGAGATTTGTTTGCTAGGAAATGGGGCAGGTATTTGGTGTTTTTGGGGGACTCTCAGGGAGGGGCTGTGGAGAGAGAGGTTTAGTTTTAATTATACATGATTATTATATTATTTTTTTTGTGTGTGTGTATTCTATTTTGTGACCACAGGGGTGTTCGATTGGGGATGGGGTGGGGCTGGTGATTGGGGAGGGGTAATAGTGGGGGTTAAATGTTGTGTTTTTTCTTTCTTATATATTTGAGTCAATAAAAAAATGCTAATTGAAAAGAAAAAAAAAATTATTCAAAATCCTCGGGCTCTGGAGACATTAAAAGACACTTACGTGCTCAAGCTGATACCCCTGACAAGGCCGCAAACCAGGGACTCAATTTGGACAGAACGGCGGGACAAATTCAGCGTCAACTGTCCAGCATGTCGGTGATGCTGACGAAGGTCGTAGCGGACTTGGAGGATCTTGCTGTAATATGTCAATCGATCACTTCCATGGAGACGAAATTCACCGAGTTGGTTACAAGAATCGGGGACATCGAGAAACGGATCGATTATCTGGAATCATCGGAGAGGGAATTAGCTGCTAACCCGCTAGCAACCCAGGCAGATTTGCAGCGCATCTGAGAAAAGTTGGAAGACCTTGAGATTCGTAATCAGCGAAACAACATTCGAATTGTTGGAATTCCTGAGTATGAAGAAGGCCGAGATATGGTGAAATTCCTAGACGAGCTCTTCCCGAGTCTGCTCGACATAACAGGCCATAAGCTGGAAATCGAGCAAGCTCACAGGGTCCCAGCTCGGAGATCCGCGGAGGGAGACAGGCCCCGATCAATTCTGGCCAACTTTTTGAGATCATCAGATAAAGATCTCGTGTTACGTGAGGAGTAAAGGAAGGCTTTCTTGGAAGAACCACAAAATTTTCTTGTTCCCAGACTTTGCGAATTCGACAAGAGAGAATCGTGTTCGATTCAAGGAATGCAAGAAACTCTTACATCAACAGAAGATCGCTTTTGTGCTGATGTTTCCGGCCAAACTGAGAATAGATACTAAGGTCGCAAAGTATTTACATGCCCACAACAAGCGATGTCTTTCATAAAGTCATTGGAATGAGTAAGCCATGGTGTGATTCTCACGTTGCTCCCAAGTGAGCTTGATTAACTGAACATTCACTTGTCTGTCCGAGGAAGCTGGGCGCCTTTTTTTGTTTCTTTTTGTGATGGTTCCACCAAGTGGCTGGAGTCTGTTTTGTGGAATAACACTCCTTCAAAAAACTTTTGCATTATATGGAGACCAACTGGTCCTCGTTATCCTCTGTGGACGTGGCTTGGAAGGCACTTAAGGCGGTTCTTAGGGGTCGGATCATACAGTATGCCTCATTCATAAAAAAAATCCAAAGCACGAGAACTTGTGGAGTTGGAAGGGAATATTAAAAATGCAGAGGCAGAGCTGAAGCACCAAATGTCATCTGATGGCCTCAGAGAATTGACCAGATTGAAATACAGATATAATACTATTTTGTCGTGGAAGGTGGAGTTTTGGCTGTTCAGGGCAAGACAGTCATACTTTGAGTTGAGGGATAAAGCAGGGAAGCTTTTGGCTAAATATATAAAACAGACAGAGTCTTTTTCTACCATTCCCTTAGTGAAAACTGCTAGTGGTGAAATATTTACCTCGGCCATTAATATTAATAATGCTTTTAAAGGGGGCCTGGGTAGCTCAGCGAGTAAAGACGCTGGCTACCACCCCTGGAGTCACGAGATCGAATCCAGGGCATGCTTGGTGACTCCAGCCAGGTCTCCTAAGCAACCAAATTGGCCTGGTTGCTAGGGAGGGTAGAGTCACATGGGATAGCCTCCTCATGGTCGCTATAATGTGGTTTGCTTTTGGTGGGACACGTGGTGAGTGGTGCATGAGATGCCGCAGAGAATAGTGTCAAGCCTCCACACGCGCAACAAGCCCTTTGATAAGATGCGCGGATTGACGGTCTCAGATGCAGAGACAACTGAGATTCGTCCTCCGCCTCCCGGATTGAGGTGAGTCACTATGCCACCACGAGGACTTAGTGTGCATTGGGAATTCCAAATTGGGGAGAAAAAAAAATAAAAAATTATGCATTTAAAGAATTCTATCTTGATCTCTATAGTTCCACATCTTTGTCTACTGATGACGATATTACAAACTTTGTGGAACCATTAGATCTCCCTAAACTGACAACTGAGCAAAAAAATTCTCTTGATTCTGAAAAAAACTTGGAGGAGCTTTATGAGGTAATTAAGACCTTACCTACAAGCAAGGCTCCGGGGCCAGATGGTTTTGCAAATGAATTTTTTAGATCTTATGCTACAGAACTGGCTCTACTTTTGTTAGAAGATTATACGGAATCATTAAAGAATGTAAAGCTTCCGCCAACCATGACACAAGCCCGGATCAGTCTGATTCTTAAGAAGGACAAAGATCCAAGCGAGTGTAAGAGTTACCGTTCAATTTCTCTGATCCAGCTGGACATTAAAATTTTGTCAAAAATTTTGGCTAATCGATTAAGTAAAGTTACGACATCTCTTATACATATAGATCAGGTGGGGTTTAATCGGGCCGTAGCTCTTCTGATAACATTAGGCGTTTCATCAATATCTTGTGGTCAGTGGTGAATGATCAGACTCAGGTCGCTGCCATCTCACTTGACGCCGAAAAGGCGTTTGATATGGTAGAGTGGGATTATCTTTTTAAGGTTCTGGAAACATATGGGTTCAGAAATACTTTTATTGAATGGATTAAGTTAGTTTTTAGACACCCGGTAGCTGCGGTACAAACAAATTTATTAATTTCAGATTATTTTACTCTGGGTAGGGGCACCCGGCAGGGTTGCCCTCTTTCCTCATTATTGTTCTGTCTTGCCCTGGAACCATTAACAGCCGCGATAAGAAAGGAGGATGATTTTCCAGGGGTGATGGTGGGAGGTGTGGCGCATAAGCTTTTACTTTATGCAGATGATATTTTATTATTCACCTCTGACCCCATTAGATCTATGCCTTGCCTCCACACTATTATTAATTATTTCTCTAAGTTCTCAGGATACAGAGACAATTGGTCTAAATCCGAAGCTTTGGCTATGACAGCATACTGCCCAGTAACGGCTTTTCTACCGGGTGCCTTTGGCCCAAACAGGGCATTAAGTATTTGGGCATTTTATTCCCAGCAAATTTGTGTGATTTAGTTAGAGTTAATTTTGACCCTTTAATAAAAAGGTTTTCGAGTAATGGGAGTAGGTGGGCTTCAGTACATTTATCTATGATTGGGAATGTTAATGTTATTTTCAAATACCTGCTACAGTCTCTCCCTGTAGATGTCCCCTCTCTTACTTCAAGCAATTTGATAACAATGCGAAGAGCTTTATTTGGAATGTAAACGTCCCAGATTACATTTCAACAAGTTACATAGGCCGATTAACAAAGGTAGGCTAGGCCTACCCAAGAATTTGTTTTATTATTATGCATTCGGTCTCAGACATTTGGCTCACTGGCCGCTTCCACCTGAGAGAGCCCCTCCCTGGTTTTGTATTGAACAGGAAGTTCTTGCCCCAATTTTGCCATTGCAAAGCCTTTCTATTAAACTAACCAGAGAAGTTGAGTCACACCCCGTTATCTAGCATTTTGACAAAAGTGTCCAGTGTGTTTAATTCGGACATTTATTTAAATGTAGCCCCAAGCATATGGCTGAACCCAAAATTGTGCATTAATAAGTCCCCTTTCTGTTTGGTCAGAGTGGATTGTGAGGGGGGTTACTACACTTGGTGACTTAAATGAGAGTGGAGTGTTGAGATCATTTGAAAATGTGGTTCAACATTTTAAGATTCCTAGATCTCAGTTCTTTAGGCATTTACAATTGGTTTGATCCTGTATTTTTTTAGAAAATGTGATTGTTAATGCACGTCATCCATGGTTGCTGGACTACTGTGTACTGTTATTTCCTTATTCCTAATATATTAATTTCTTCATGTGCAAATAATTACTCAAATTTGATGACTAAACAGAAGTCAGAAGAAACTGCTATCTACCATTTAAAATACATTTTTATATATTTATTTTATATTATTATTATTATAAGTTAAAGTTTAGCGTGAATACAGTGAATAGAGTAAATATAGTGCTAAATAAGAGTTTATTCATTATTTAGCAATTTTATGTTTATGTTATTTACTATATTAAACTGTGTGATATATCTGCATTGTAACGGCCTATCTGCCAACCTGCTCTCTGGATATCGGCATCGGCCATTAAAAAAACCATATCGGTCCATCACTAGTTAGATGGTAGCTACAGTAGATATGAAAGATTGGAAAATGAGTATCTTGGTGCTGAAACCTCTGACCTGACTCAGCGAAACTCCGCTTTTGACATTGACCCCGCCTCAATCCCACTTGGCCTTCTTTGGCCCAAGGGTAAATGGCAAGAGTTTTTTATTCTAAAACAGTTTATTAAAGCAATCTTTTGTAATTAACGCCCCACCATAAAGAATTGCCAACAAACTCCATAAAAACACTGTTCTTTAATCTGTCCATGAACCTGTGGATTATGCATAATAATGGGAACATTGCTTACAGCAGGCGATTTAAAGTCCAATAACGACTAAAATTCAAATGTATTGAATTATACTTTAAATAATGAGGATGATTTAAGATGCAACTTCTCAAAGTTTACCATGCTGGTGCATACGCGACTACTCCACACACTGCCAGCATGCTTAAACATTCCAAAAAGTTGCATCTCTCAAGTCATCCCTTTAAAAGGGACAGCTAAATATATTAAACTCAGTAGTTTGTAGCTGTATGAATAGAGGATCATCCAGCCCCATTTGTAGTATATGTACCTTTATATGACTTCTGTTCTATATGACATGTTTTACATCCATCCTAGTATCCTAGTCCCAGACTTTCGAATAGTCAGGAAGATGCAAAACATTGTTATATTCTCAAATTATGACTCTGCATTACTGTTACGAAAGAACTTGTCCTGTCAAGTTGTTTAGGAAAAAATGCATTTGCAATAATGCAAAAAATGTGTCTGTCTGCAGCAATCCTGGCGCACAGGCTCTAAATAATCTGTGTTTATCATGTACACATCGCAATAAATGAGAGGCACATGTGAAGCTCTCTAGAGAATGAATGGCGGAGAAAACAACAGAAATGTCTGCCCTTCGTTTTGGCACTTAGATGTCTCCACGGGGACCGCCAGTTGGCACCTTGGACCCATCCACATGTGCCAGCAAGTGCCAATCACATCATAGTCAATAACTGTCAGGGGGAAACAGGTGGGGGGAGGACATCCTATGAGGTCATCAAAGGCAGACACAAGGCTGACACAATGACTATGGAGAGAGTGCTGAGGGCCGGGGCGCTTGCTGTGGTTAACCAGCATACCGCCTTACTAAGAACCATGTCACCATCGACAAGCAACTGCGGGTTCGTGCTGTATGACTGACGTTTCAGTGGAATCCCTATCCATAGCTGTGATGCTTTTAATAATAAGATTTTAAAATGTTGAATGTAAAACTCAGAAAGAGAATTTAAAGGTTTTGTTCAGATCTCTAACCCAAGGTATGAGCAAGAGCAATAGTGATGCTTGCCTTAGCAAACACTAATCAAATGCAAGTTGTGAAATTTCAAGAGTCCTCCTAAAGTGCCATTTTCCATCGCATGATCTCAGCTTTCTGCCCAGGCTCCACTAAGGAAGCAGTCTTACGAGACCAAACAGAGCATGAGATGTGATTTGGTGTTATCTCAAAGTAAACACCGCAGCAATTTTTGGCTTAAGGATTGTTTTATCAGCAACCACCAGGAAGAAAAAACAGCTTGCAAGAGCCTTTCAGAGATCCTCAATGGAAAAGTGAGACTAGTAGGGAACAACCACAAATCTCCTAAATTTGAGAGTCATCACAATATGTGCACAACTTTAATTTCATCTTCTGAATTCAATGGGCAACCTGGATAATGCAAAAAGGCCTTTTGCCTTGTGATGGACCAGTTTCTTTAAAGTCTCGGAAAGTATTAAGTCTTTTTCGCACAATTCCATGAATGCTTGCTATGGAACATCACTGTTAACATTGTAAATACTTAAGAATAGGGATTTTAACAAAGCTCTAATCCTAAATATTAAACTTTGGCACTTTACTCATCCTGCATTATTTTGAATTTGTCAAATTTGGGATGAAATTAATTTATAAATGCACAATTAATCAAAATAAAATTGTGATATGTCCTAATGTGATGATTTAACCACAAAAAGCTTTGATTTACAGTCTGCATGAGCTGTGTGCTTCAACAGTAAGTGAATGTGAGAAGCCACTGCTTATATACGGACCACATCATTTACATCACGTGTGCCCTGCATTTGTATTAATGACAAAGAGCAGAGCACTTTATTCACTGTGAAGCATGCAGCACATGCAGACTATATATTATATAATTACACTGGAGGCCAAAAGTTTGGAAAAAATGTACAGATTTTGCTCTTATGGAAAGACACTTTTATTCACCAAAGTGGCATTCAACTGATCACAATGTGTAGTCAGGACATTAATAAAGTGGAAAAATTACTATTACAATTTGAAAAAAAAAATTCAGAACTTCATAAACTACTTCAAAGAGTTCTCACCAAAAAATCCTCCACTTGCAGCAATGACAGCTTTGCAGATTCTTGGCATTCTAGCTGTCAGTTTGTCCAGATACTCAGGTGACATTTCACCCCACACTTCCTGTAGCACTTGCCATAGATGTGGCTGTCTTGTCGGGCACTTCTCAAGCACCTTACAGTCTAGCTGATCCCACAAAAGCTCAATGGGGTTAAGATCTATAACACTCTTTTCCAATTATCTGTTATCCAATGTCTGTGTTTCTTTGCCCACTCTAACCTTTTCTTTTTGTTTTTCTGTTTCAAAAGTGGCTTTTTCTTTGCAATTCTTGCAAAGGCCTGCACCCCTGAGTCTTCTCTTTACTGTTGTACATGAAACTGGTGTTGAGCGGGTAGAATTCAATGAAGCTGTCAGCTGAGGACATGTGAGGTGTCTATTTCTCAAACTAGAGACTCTGATGTACTTATCCTCTTGTTTAGTTGTACATCTGGGCCTTCCACATCTATTTCTGTCCTTGTTAGAGCCAGTTGTCCTTTGTCTTTGAAGACTGTAGTGTACACCTTTGTATGAAATCTTCAGTTTTTTGGCAATTTCAAGCATTGTATAGCCTTCATTCCTCAAAACAATGATTGACTGATGAGTTTCTAGAGGAAGCTGTTTATTTTTTACCATTTTTGACCTAATATTGACCTTAAGACATGCCAGTCTATTGCATACTGTGGCAAATCAAAAACAAACACAAAGACAATGTTAAGCTTCATTTAATGAACCAAACAGCTTTCATCTGTGTCTGATATATTGGCAAGTGATTTTCTAGTACCAAATTAGCAATTTAGCATGATTACTAAAGGATAAGGTGTTAGAGTGATGACTGCTGGAAATGGTGCCTGTCTAGATTTGATCAAAAATGACTTTTTTCAAAGTGATGGTGCTGTTTTTTTACATCAGTAATGTCCTGACTATACTTTGTGATCAGTTGAATGCCACTTTGGAGAATTAAAGTACCAATTTCCTTCCGAAACAGCAAAATCTGTACATTAGTCCAAACTTTTGGCCGCCAGCCTTCTGCAGTTAATTTAGCACATTAGCCCATATAACGAACTGCTTTCTTGGAGGTGAGAAGTGATGCCATCAAAAACATCTGGTTTTCTGCCAAAAGCCAAAATAAAAGTTCAATTTAACTAGACATTTAAATTGTGATAAAAATACATTGCTTCTGTATATATAGTATATATTAGGGATGTGCCCGAAGCCGAATATCTTATTCGGAAAGGCACGAATAATGACTTCAAAACGAATAACGGATTAATCTTTATAATATAAAAAATATTCATATGACTGATTATTCAACATAGGCACAAGGATAAAGTGACATTTAAAATACATTAAAAAATTACAAAGAATTTATGAATCTGTGCAGCCAATATTTCTAAAGTGTAAACATTTTGAATGAAAATGCGCACATTGCAATTTCAGATCGGATGGGCGTAATCTTGACTCGACTGCGGTCTCTGTTACTTTTGCGCATCAGAAGCTTATCAAGTGTAACATTATACAATACACTTTCCACTTCTTGAAATGTCACACGATTCACACGGGATTCCCATCTTTGCATTTATAGCCTAAACGTGAGCATGATGTTAAATTCATGATCTGAAGTGATGATTTCACATCGGAGCCCATCTATCCGTCTTTTAAAATTGACCACATTTACGTCCACATCAGTGATTAAGGAAATTATCTGGTTAAGACTTTATTCCGAAAAAAATAAGTTAAAATGCTCCATAAAGGTTTAAATGCTCCATAGAGTATTCATCTATTAGGAATATTCCTCCTTATGTAAAACAAAATTTTCTTCTTTAAACTGTGCTACTTCTGGTAAGGCGCTATATAAATTTAACATTAATATTATTATTATTATTATTAACTAAATAATGGTGTCTTATCGTTAAAATTCTTGATAGATTTATGGGACTTTCACTTGTTTGTAGGCTATATTGATTTTATTTCTTTTATTGTTTGAATTTGAATTTCAATTTATTATTCACTGAAAAATCTGTGCTTGACATTTCACATTTTGCTTGACACCTCCTGCCTTCAAAATAATGTTGTTATACATGCACAGACAAACGAAAATTATTTTTAATGCCAATATTAATATCAGAAATACCAGGAGAAACCACAGTTAACAACATATTCCACAGTTAATATAACCTACAAATTCAGCTTCATCTGTTAACAAAAAAAAAAGAATAAAATAATAGTTTCTTTTAAATAATAGTTGAATAATAATAATAATTAATATTATTATTATTATTAGGCTATTATTTTGAAAAGTCATATACAAGGCATATTTTATTAATAAAAACTATAAATGTTATAGTAACATTTAACAACGGCCATTTCATTTAGTTTTGACGCGCTTCCGGGTTTAAGCCCCACCCACACCCGGTTCAATCCGAATACAGATACAGAAAATTTTGTCATATGAACAGAAACAGATACAAATACAGATAATGGCTTCACTTCACAACCCTAGTATATATAATGTAATATTCAATGTAGTTGTAGTATTAGTAGGAATAATAATAATATATCAATAATAAATACATTATATTTAAACAATATCTCAAGCTATCACTGCTTTCAAAATTACTGTCATGCTCTACTGTGCAGCACTGTATTTGACCAAATAATAATAATAAAAATAATAATAATAAAACAAAAAAACTCACATTTTGTTTTGTGTAAGCATCAGTTTAGACCCTCTTCTTTTAATAAAAAACAAAAGTAACTGTTGTCTTTTCATTTGATTACAATTTTATGAATTAATTTAATTAGACTTTTTTTAATGATAAAATTTCATTCAACTTTAAAACCCGGAATTTAAAGAAAATAAAACGGAAACCACAGAATTTGGGAAAAAATAAAACAGAATTTGGGAAAAAATAAAACTGAATTCATAGAGTCCTAAATATGTCAAACTTGGTGACATTTCACGATTTACAGTTAATTCCGTTTTATTGACTGGATCCCGCGATTCCATCCATGTTTTCCACATCGTGGAAATCATAGGGCCCTAGAACCAAGCCCTAGGACCAGAATACCATAAAGACTTGGGTAGTAGGAATTTTGACTTGGGATGGTAAGCAACCACCAAGAATACCCTAGCAACAACATAACAATGTGCCAAAAACCACTCAGAACATCCATTGCAGCATGGCATGTAGTTGGGCATAGCCAATTTGTGCAAAGAGTTTCCAAGAGAAAAAATATAATTTATTACTGATGAACAAGTTTGAATGAGAGAGAAACTTTAAATGAACCGAAGAGAGGAGATTTATGCCAGATGCTCCATTTAAGCTAGTCAAGTAATTTAAAAATTAGCAAGTTCCTACTAAGAAAACACACAAGTGTATCTTTTAATCACACACAGCAATTTGGGAAGCATGATTTTATTAATGAAGCTCTCTATTGGGGGCCTGGGTAGCTCAGTGGTAAAGACGCTGGCTACCACCCCTGGAGTTCACTGGTTCGAATCCCAGGGCGTTCTGAGTGACTCCAGCTCCTAAGCAACCAAATTGGCCCGGTTGCTAGGGAGGGTAGAGTTACATGGGGTAACCTCTTTGTGATCGCTATAATGTGGTTCATTCTCGGTGGGGCACATGGTGAGTTGAGTGTGGTTGCTGCAGTGGATGGCATGAAGCCTCCACACGCGCTATGTCTCCGTGGCAACATGCTCAACAAGCCACATGATAAGATGCACAGGTTGACAATCTCAGACGCAGAGGCAACTGGGATTCGTCCTCAGCCACCCAGACTGAGGTGAATCACTACGCAACCATGAGGACTTAAAAGCACATTGGGAATTGGGCATTCCAAATTGGGAGAAAAAGAAAAAAAAAAAAAGAAAGAAGCTCTCTATTTTGGGTCATGTAGCTAATAAAACCTTGTCAGTGCCTAGAATGTGACTAGGTAGCTTTAAAATGCACTGAAACAACAAAATGAGGCAAATTCCATTTACAGACACCTTTACAGACTTTACGAGCTTCTATTGGGCATCACTTTCCTTAGTTGATGCAAACAAAAGCTTTTTCTTTTAAGTCCAAAAGAAATGTCCTACTTGGCAAGTATAAACACAACGTTAGCAGAATTTACAGTTTGTATACACTTCATACAAACACAGTATACAGACTACTAAACAGTGACTGAGGCGTCAAGTACACATGCTGTGGAAACGCAACAACAGATCCCAGACATCAAACAATAATCCCAGTCGTTGCTTCGCCTGGACCACAGATTGTTCCCTCAATCACTCTGTCACTTTGTCCACCTCTTTCACTCCTTTCTTTCAGCTTTCCAACAACATCAAAGACAGACGCACTCAAATCATTCTATAAAAGGAGATGCAGGACTATTCTTTCTTACTGTGGTGGAACACAAGAGATATTCAAGAGATATTCCATAATCCAAATAAAACTGCTGGATGGAAACACCAAGATGCGAATAAAATCTAAAAAATTTGCATAAAAAATGTATACGCTCACTTAAGATTTTTTTTTGTTGCATAAACTATGATGTAAACACGTTTACCGAATAAACTCCTATTGAAGTTATTAGGAATACAAGATGCGCATGAAAAAAGTCATATGCCTGAATAATACATTCATAACTGGACTAACCAGTGGACCAATCATCGCATCTGAAATGTTGCTCTGGTCATCCTGAAATAACGGTGTCCTGAAAATCCAAAGCCTGCAAAGAGTTTGCAGAGCACTTAAGTCGAATACAAACTTGTGTACAAACTGTGCTGAAGAGCAAGTTCATTGACACTTTTGAAAAATATATTATTGATCCGCACGACAAAGACATAATGGAGGAACGCATACACATGGTGCTCCCAGAACTCTATGACTCACTGTCGCTCCCAGACATGAGACAAGTTCCTCTAGAGTGTTTCGTCTGTGTGCTCTAAGCCACGAGTGTTTTATCAATAAGAGTCACAGTGGCTACAATTTCTCCGGAAGTGACGATTCTGTTCTTTTGAACACGTGGGTTGAAAACGCAGCTTTATTCGCTTATTACAATATTATTGTATTTCGTATAAAATAAATTCACAACTTTGAAAAATTTGAAAACATTGCTATAGAGAACCACTTGGTTCTTTTAGTAACTCTTATTATTAATTCTAAAGCCCAAAGCAAACTATGGTTTTGCCACGAACGCTTATCGTCTGCGTACAGTCGAATGCGAGCCTGTCAAAGTATACTTCATATGACAGTGTGCACATTCACAGGCAGTTGGCACATGCATGCTACGATTGCTATGATATACTGGAATATTTATCTTTAAGAGTTTAGAGCCATAAATATGTCATTATATTCATTCAGACTGCAGGTATCTCCTGATCTCCTCACACATTTCTCTTGACTTGCACATTCACTGTTGTTGTTTTCACATTCGCCTCATGTTTAACAGCGATTATATCTTCTTCTTGCGCTTCTCGTAATAGCAGCAGCTCATATGTGAGTGTTGCCACCTTGTGGCCCCACTAATTAGTACAAATAATTCAAGGCGCATGCGCATTCTGCGCCTTCAAAGACGTACAGTTAGAAAAATTCGGGCTGCTCGCGTTCAGGGCTTGAGCACTCTGTTGATGACGAAATTTGCATCACTATTACTATTGCTCATACTTAAGGTTAGAGATTTGAACAAACCCTAAACCTACAGTATTACACTTTGGCGCATAACTCGTACTCCGCCCTTTGTAGTATGGACATGTATAACACTTCAAATTAGATGTAATAGATGTAATATTACTTTTTTAAAGGCCAAAGTACAGGTTCACGTGCCGCTACATCAAAAAATCTCACGGACATTAAGTGAGTTGACATTTATTGAAATCAAACCAACAAGAAAACCTTGTTTACATGACATTTGAAATCATCAGCTTATTCTCTGCTTTTGATGTCAAAATGTAAACAGGCATGTGCACAACACCGGTGTACATTAGATAACGGGATTATTTGCAATAGCTATACATTTCATTCAAAAACCGTAATTGCAACACATGCATACATTTGCAAGTAAACAGGACTTTGGATATTTAACTGCAGAATGGTCCACCAGAGCCTCTGGCCGGCCTGAGAGGACTCCGACACCTCCTTCCCCAGCGAGCACAGAGCAGTGGGGATTAAACAGATAACCTAGTCTCAACAGCTGCACTGTTTTATGAGATCACACAGACCTCTGCAGCCCAAATGTGCAAGAAATAAAAAACAGATAACAACCACGACCGGCCCACCAGCACAATCTCCTACCCAAACAAGCTTACGCACTGCATGGTTTTTAATACGGAGTCTTGAGTTATGAGAACACGTTAGATGGAAGATAGCTAGCCTATATTTAAAGATGATAAGATTCACTTTTTAGGCTAAGGGACTGGACTTGAACCTACAATAAATATCTTAGAGCCATACTATTTTTTATTGTTAGGAACAGAAACTCAATCCAAAGCTAGAAGAGTTCTGAAAGGTGCTTCTGCAAGTTCACAACTTGGACACAAATCTTGCTCACAGCACACTTCATGAGGTCCACCATGGGAAAGAAAGGGAAAACAGATGAGCTCTAGCAACTTTGTAATGGTTTTAGAGGCAACATGCCAGAGATCTAAAGGACAAAAGTAAAGCAAGCCTTGTTTCAATGAACATTGGAACACTGCGCCTTACTAGAAGAAACAAAATCAGTCAAAGTCCAGCAATAAATTTCAGCCCCAGCGTGAAGATCACTAATCTCCGTAAACAGACATCCCTAGAAGAACTCATTTCCACTCTATAACCAAGCACCCATTTGACCTGAGAACTTCCGTTCTTCTCTGACTTTTGTAGTGCCAGGAGGGGGAGTTGAAAGCACCTGGGCCCACTGGGCTCCTCCTTTATAGAGGAAGAGCACAAAGCAACAGCTGAGGAGTCTGAGCTTGTCACCAGAATGAACAGTCCTCAGAAGGGATGGGCATAAAGGAGGGTAGAGGTCTACAAACATGTGAGGAGTCCTGAAAGATGGGTAAAAGAGCTTCAAATGAAAGCCTTCTCAGCTCATCTTGAAATTCTCTATCTCTGTGTCTCTCTTTCTTACAGTCTCCATTTACATACCTATGTCTGATTACAATCAAAACAAGCCACTCACTTCCTCCAAACCTTATCAGTAGTAGACCATACAATAATGTGGTGAGATTGCGTGAAAGAAAATATGCAACTACGCAAATGTGAATTGTATTTAAAAACAAACAAAAGACCAGAAGTGAACCCAGTGTAATTCTTATATACGATAAATCACATCCACACTAATGTTTTTGTTTTTTTTACGCATTAGTTTCACTAGGTTTATGCTTCTTATCCACACTAAAACTTTTTCTTCCACCAAAAATGGAGCATACTTAGGAAAATGATGTTAGGACATTTAAAAAAGTTTTCAAATGAAAATTAAAGGTTAACACACATTTCAAGTTTGCAATTTCTGCACCTCGAGAGCCACGAAACGGAATTAAAAAAAAATCGACTTTTCAAACACGTTTTTTTTTTTTTTTTCAAACACTCCCGCCATCTTCCATTGGTTGGCCAAACAGATAGTCCATGCCCAAAGACTGATAGCACGAATGGTTTACTTATAGTTGTCTCCGGGACAAAGTCTTTAAACGTCGAAAAAAATTACACACTTCACACTCAAATTCTTATTTGATTTTAAGGTTAAACACTTTTAAAAGTTGTGCGAGGACATAAATCAAGGCGCATAGTAAACATACATGGAACTAAATCTGATGTTTTACAATAAAACAAACACAAAAGTCCTGCAAGGTGACACTGACCCACAGAATTATGGAAAGGACTGCATAGAAGACTTTACATTTCCTTCACTTTTCCTCAAAGAATGCTTTTATTCAAATGCAAACTTGTTTAATTGTCTTGCAGAGTGAATGACAATCGCATCAAAAGTTTACAGTTGTTTTGTTATGCTAAATTTCAACTAGGGATGCACCGATCCGATACCTGGATTGGTATCAGCTCCTATTACTGAGGTTTTTAAACTACTGCATGTTAGTTATGTTCAAGCTCAAAAAGATGACATAAAAAAAACCCATTAAAACACAATTAGTTCATATGACTAGTGCATTTTATTCAAAGCCACTTGAAGACGTGCAATAGCTCTGTGAATCACAAAAGGCTGTGTTTAATAAGTAAATATATAAAATGCACGCGCAGCTCCAGCACGTTATTGAATGGCGCTGCTCTGTTTACACACTCGCGGCTACTTTTAGCCTTCACGCGGTGTGCAATATTTGAGCGCTACTCACGAACAACATCTCAGATGTAGATGCTCAAAAGTTTGGTTCACTTATACGCATTTAAAATGGCACCGGAGGTGCTTTTTTTTTTTTTACCCAAATTTGAATAAGAAGCTAATTAAACTACTGTGAGGTTTCCTACAAACAGACACATAAAGCACTTCCTGGAGAGCTCAGAATGTCAAAATAAAAGTGTGAGGGTTTTAAAAGTTAAAGGTGTCACAGAGAGACTCACAGAGGCAGAGATATGAACTCAGTAGCAGGGTTTATTGAACAAATGATTGAAACAGTGATGTAAACATTGTGAATAAATCCAGTTGAGCAGAGTGGCAAACAGCAGGTGAGTAATATCCAGACAGGGTATAGACACGATGAACAGATAACTCACAACAGTATTATGATACTTGCAGGCAATAATGAAGACACAGGTATGTTTGACATTGTAGAAAGGTGTGGAGTCTCAGACATACTATCGATGAGAACAGACAGAGTGTGTGAAAGCGGGGTATATATGCAGTCCTTGATTAGCCACTAATGATATGCAGGTGCGTGTAATCAGAACTCAGGGGCGAGTGAGGCTGTGACTGCAGTGAGGAAGAAAGAGAGAGAGACCGGTGGATCCATGACAAAAGGCGCATGATTGAGATATATTGACTATATATTACTATTATAATATATTATTATTAACATTTGTTTACAAATTATAATAATATTTAAGTTGAATGGGTACCAAAAAATAACTGTGTGAAAAGTTGAATTTTTTTTGCCAAAAAACAAACAAAAAACGGCTTCTTTTCTACTGATGACTTTTACTGGAATTACTGTTAATTTTGCTGCTACATTATCCAGTATACTAGTTAACAAAGTTTTTCTTAATAAGCTATACATTTATATTGAAATAATGTGAAGTTAGAGGTTTGTGTTTCTTTACATATTAAAGAGTACTCCCAATTATTTCCACACAATAATGTAAAGATATTCTAAACTGATTATGCAAAAAAACAACTCTGGTATCGGATCGGGATCGGTATCGGCCGATATTGAGATTTCCAATATTGGAATCGGAAGAGAAAAAGTGGTATCGGTGCATCCCTAATTTTAACATGGGCTTTGTTATTTACATTTGTCATATTAGCAATATGTGAAACGGATTTCACTCAATCATGGGTTTTAATACACAAAAATGAAGTAAAGACTTTTCAAATATGGACAAGACTCGAAATCTAAAACTAGGGTTGATACGGCTTATTAAATTTGTATTACAACTTCTCATCGCTTCAAAAAAAATCTCAAAGGACTAGGCGATGACATTTGCAGTGATGCTTACTGGCACATATTACCAACCTTAGATGACATGTCAACAAATGAACCGCTCGCTATTGGCGTGACCTAAATAAATCAGGTTTTCATACTGAAACACTTAAGAACCAAGACCCAACAGACCAAAGATATAAAAGACATAATAAAATGACAGTCTGTGGTTCTCTTAATTGCAATATAATAGCTTCTAATACCACATCAGCAGCTGTGCAAACACAATGCCAATACCAGAACATTAGCAAAGAACCCATTGTGAGCTAGTTCTTGATATAACATTATAGTTTATTTTTAAAAATTTTATCTTGGTTTCTGGGTTATTCATAAACAATTACATACTGTACATAGTTTCCTAAAAACTAGAGAATAGAAAGTTATTTGAGGAACTAAAAAAAAAAGGTTCTCCTATGGTATTTGTGGTAAGGCTGTGAATCTAATTAGAATTCTAATAATTTTTTTTTTTTTGAATTTTCCCCTTTTTCACCCAGTTTGGAAAGCCCAATTCCCAATGTGCTTTTAAGTCCTCGTGGTTGCGTAGTGATTTGCCTCAATCCGAGTGGCAGAGGACGAATCCCAGCTGCCTCTGCGTCAGAGACATCAACCTGCGCATCTTATCACATGGCTTGGTGAGCGTGTTGCCACGGGGACATAGCACGTGTGGAGGCTTCACACCATCCACCACGGCATCCACGCTCAACTCACCATGCGCCCCACCGAGAACGAACCACATTATAGCGATCACGAGGAGGTTACCCCATGTGACTCTACCCTCCCTAACAACCGGGCCAATTTTGTTGCTTAGGAGACCTGGCTGGAGTCACTCAGCATGCCCTTGGATTCAAACTAGCGAACTCCAGGGGTGGTAGCCAGTGTCTTTTACCACTGAGCTACCCAGGCCCCCTTTATTTTTAAAAGTGAGGACTCTAATACGTCTTAATGGGTCTCCATATTGAACGTATGTTGTCTTTATATCAATAGGATGTTTCAACTTTTCTGTCGGATAACTCTACATTGTAACTTCTATTAATACTGTAGGTCATTAACATACATTAAAGGTAGAGTTCACCCAAAATTGAAAATTCTCTCATCATTTTCTCACCCTCATGCCTTTCCAGATGTGAATGAATTTCTTTCTTCTTCAGAACACAAAGATTTTTAGCAGAATACTTCATTTATGTAGGCCCAGACAGCGCAAGTGAATGCTGACCAAATTTTTGAAGCTCCAAAAAGCACAAACAAGTAATCCATATGACTCCAGTGGTTTAATCCACATCTTCTGAAGCCATCTAATCATTTTAAAGTGAGAACAGACCTAAATATAATGAATTTTTCAATATAAATCTTGACATCTGCAGTCTCCTTGGCGATCATGATTTCAAGCTTAAAATAATGATCATCAAAGAGATTTATAGTGGAAAAAAGGAGTTATATTTTGGTCTGTTCTCACCCAAAACCGATTAGATGGCTTCAGAAGACATGGATTAAACCAGTGGAGTCTTATGGAATTATTTTTATGCTGCCTTTATGTGCTTTTTGGAGCTTTGGTCACCATTCACTTGCATTGTATGGACCTACGGAGCAGAAATATTCTTCTAAAAACCTTTGTGGTCTGCAGAAGAAAGAAAGTCATAAACATCTGGGATGACATGAGGGTGAGTAAATGATGAGAGAATTTTCATTTTTGTGTAAACTATTCGTTTTAAATAATGCATAACAGATCAGTTGTTCATGTGCATTCAATGTCTGGTGTTATATATGAAACAATGTTGCCGGAACATTTCTAACTATTTGAATCTGTTAAGCATTAAGGTCTAACTAAAGTTAGAAAACTACTCTGAAACAACAGGAGGTGGAGGGTGCAATTGTGAGTGAAGTTATAAGTAAGGATTACGAGTTGAAGATTAACAAATTTAAGGTGATGCATGTAATATGAGTTCAGGCCAATACATTCCGACTTTCTAACTTTCCCCAAAAAGAAAAGTTCAAACTTACTAACTCACTCTCTTTCTCTCTCTCTCTCTAGGCGTCAATGCAAACATCCCAACCAACCAATAATGAGTACATGGTGCTAAAACTATAAATATTTAAGCACAGGCATGTTTGAACAGCTGATATTCCCACCAGCAATGGTATAAATATAGTTTTCAGTGGTTACATTACGATACGATCTAATATGAATCATATATGCAATATTATATTTATTTGAACTTTCCAGAGTTCAATGGTCAGGTTTAAACTTCCATATTGCAACCTTGTTTACGTTATGTATTCAACGTGTATTATGTGATACATAAATTGGCAATACCTACTAGATGAAAGTGAGGTAAAATTATAGTATTTTAAAACTAAAAAAAAAAAAAAAAAAAAAAAAAGTTTTTAAGAGTACATTAAAGCTCCTTTTCTCGCTCTGTTTGACATCCGACACCACCGAGGCCTCCGTAACACACAACCAGACACATCTACATGCACTTAAACCACCGATCAAATACTTCCAGCTGGAATGAAAAAAAAAAAAAAAAAAAGCTCTTTTTACTTTTTAGTTTTACCACAACTTCCTGAAGTTCAAATCTGGGTGAACTAACCAACCGCGAATCAGAGTTAAGATCAATCACCTCAACTTTACGGACACTTTACGCACGACTCTTATTGCTACACATGTAAAGTCCCTTATAAAACTAAGAGTTGCAGAGTCTAACTTAAATATTTAAACGCGTGCTTATATAAATAATAAAAGTTACTCAGAACGACCGCGCGCTACTTTGTTGGGCGCTTTGCACCGATAATCCTACGTGGTACTTTGTTTCACATTGTTCGCCGTGATATAATGACTTCAACACCTCCGAGCCGTAAAAAAACGCAAGACAAACTATTTTACTTACCCCGAATCACAGTCAGACTACAACAAAGCAGCAGTTGCAGCAATAAAATCTCCATCGCACGCGCTCCGAGCCTTAATTCCATAATCCCAGCTCCATTTCTTCGAGGTATTTGTGTTAGGAGAAAGTTTGGAATCCAAGTTTAGGGCGATCAGTCGGTACTTTTTTTTTTTTTTTACGTCCGCGAGACTCTTCCAGCCTACTGCAATAGTAGAGGCACGAGGAGGGGAATGACTGACAGCGGAAACTGGTCGACGTCATCAAGTGGGATTGTGCTGCACTGCGCCTTTCCAGCCCATTTGAAGAGAAAAGTCAAAAGAATAGAAAGTAGTTTATTGTCATGCAAACCTATAAAAGACACGTGAAAACAAACACTTTAATAAAGTTACAATTAATACTGATTATAAATACAGATATGGACTATAGACTTTGTAGATCTGGAGGTAGACATGTGAATAGAATAGAATAGAATAGAATAGAATAGAATGAACATGGTGGTAGCAACACTAATATCATGGGTTTGATTCCCAAAGAACATACTAGTAAAAATGTTTACACTGAATGCACTGTAGATTTGGATGAAAGCATGTGCCAAAGGCATACAATGCAGAATAGAATAGAATATAGAATAGAATGGAATGAGCATGGTGCTCACCAGGGGTGTAAAGTGATTGAGTAAAAATACTTTAGTATTATTTTTTTGGCGATTTGTACTTTACTCGAGTGTAACAACAATCATCCATGCGATTATCTAATCAGCCAATCATATGGCAGCAGTGCAGTGCATAAAATCATGCAGATACGGGTCAGGAGCTTCAGTTAATGTTCACATCAACCATCAGAATGGGGAAAAAATTTGATCTCAGTGATTTTGACCATGGCATGATTGTTGGTGCCAGATGAGCTGGTTTGAGTATTTCTGTAACTGCTGATGTCCTGGGATTTTCACGCACAACAGTCTCTAAAATTTACTCAGAATGATGCCTATAGACAGTATATATATATATATATATAATATGTATATACACTCACTTAGCACTTTATTATAAACACTCAGGGGTGTAAAATAATTTAGTAAAAATACTTAAGTGTTATTTTTTTACAATTTGTACTTTACTCGAGTGAAATTTAAACAGAATACTTGTACTTTTACTTAATTACATTTCCAAAGAAAAATTGTACTTTTTACTCCTTACAATATTATTTAAACTTGGAAAGAACACACTCCATTTTTGAAGATCATTTTCTTTCTTCTTACTGGACTTAAACCTTTTCACTGCATCCAATAAACGACAGATGACAGTCCAGAGGTCAGTCATTTCAGATGCAATGTCTCACAGTGGTTGTGTGGAGTACCAACCATCTGCAGAGGCGGAATTTCAGATCTGATTTGAGCTTTGGATATGTTTAAATATTTGTGCAACTAGACCGTATGTGACCAATCAATTGAATGTGATGTATTCTTTCAAAACTATGAGCATGAAGTGAGAAACATTGATGGTTTTGTACTAAACTTTGTTCTAAACGCCTGCTACTTCTACAGATTTGACAATTATGAAGTCAAAAATGATCATTCACATTGCAAATATATAGATCCATAATATATATTTATATATGTATATGTATGTATGTATATGTATGTATGTATGTATGTATGTATGTATGTATGTATATATATATATATATATATATGTATGTATGTATTATATACATACATATGTATACATACACACACACACACACACACATACACACACATATATATATATATATATATATATATATATATATATATATATATATATATATATATATATATATATATATAAACACAAAAGGCTTTTGTAATTAAATGTGTACATTTTTATTTCTACACTTGGCTTCATATTTAAATAATATCTATGAATTTCTACTCCCTATTTGCTGAATTTTTAGTGCAACTATTAATTGTAATAATAACTATAAAACCAGCAATGATAATGATAATGAAAATAATGGAATCTGAGTAAATATTAATTATGAATTTTATCTGCTAAACAGTAAGGTTTGGTAGAAAACCTCAGAAAACAATTCACAAAACCATCAATATTACTAACTTTCTTCAAAGCTTCTTCTGAATTTTGCTCTATGTCTCAAGGTGCTGGATGCTCTGAGATCGCAATTTGTGTCTTCTCCCACGCAAAGAACATTGCGTAACTGTAGCAACGTTTTTGCATAAAATGATGTGGTTCATAACACGTCTCAGTGCTGTTCCGAAGTGAAATGTCCACTGTGTGGTGCTAAAAGCGAGTGAAATGTTCTCCCAAACAGATGAATTTTTATTGTTCTATCGAGATTTAAATCAACAAAACCAACCCCCATCTTGTAACACCTGAGACATTTGCCCTAGGGGCCACCAGAGGTCGCTAGGTATTAAGAGACATATAGTTTGAAGTTCTGCGTTTACCTTCATGTGTCTATTCCTGTTTCCTGCCCTGATTGTTCCCTGCTCTATCTTGTTTGCCTCAGTGTCTATAATGTCCTTGTGTTTGCTCTGTCTTTGTCAGTTGTTCCGGTTAACCCTGTTAACCTGTATGGATGTAATGTATGTTCTGTTCCCGAGTTTGTGTTTTTTTTTTCTAGTTTTGCATCTAGTTTTCTTAAAGAGCTGTATTTAGATCCTTGACTTCTTCCTGCAACCGTTACACCTATCCTAAATCTTAAACCTAACCGATAGTGTCATAAAAAGCAAGTGTGACATGAAAAACTCAGTTTCTGAAGCAACCGCATCATTTTGTGGTGCTTCTTTGACACTTTTGGCTCACGTGTGGACTCGCGTGCTCTTCAGGACTCGTACCCTTCTCCTTTTGTATTGCGTATTCAACACTTTGTCAGTTGAGCTTCCTCGCAATCTGAACAAACTTAAGCTTGTAAATGTAGTTGATTATGTAATGCAAACGTTAAAACGAGTCAAGCGCTATAATAAAAGTGTTTATGTCATAAGACAGCATCCTGTGAGGAACAGAGCGAAAGTAAGTGTTTATGAACTGATAATCTGCCCTTTTTCCTCATGATTTAAATGAAAGGGGATAAAAGTAATTGTTATTTTTGCACCTCTGTGTTCATTACACCAGGAAATTGCCGTGTTACATACAACAGGCCACACAAAAATCATTTTGCAAAAATGTAGTTATTGTAAGATGATTCTATGATCAGGTCTTGAATGCCACTGGGGGAGAAATATGAAATATCGACTGTCATCGAAGACAGTAAAAAGGCGACTTAAACCAGTTGAATATAACAACATCCTCTCTCACACAATCTCCTCTCTTGATTTCATTTTAGCTAGGATAAAAGTTACTTTTTTAATACTTAAGTATAGTTTATAGTGAATACTTTTTTACTTTCACTCAAGTGTGTTTTTGGCTAGATACTTGGACTTTTAATTGAGCAAAATGTTCACTCAGTATCTATACTTTCACTTAAGTATAATTTCGGAGTGCTTTTTACACCCCTGGAAACACTATGGTTCTAATAAAGTACCCAACATATTTTTCTGCTGTTGTAGCCCAACTGCCTCAAGGTTGGACATGTTGTGCATTCTTTTCTGCTCACTACAATTGTGCAGAGTGGTTGTCTGAGTTACCGTAGCCTTTCTGTCAGCTTGAACCAGTCTGACCATTCTCTGTTGACCTTTCTAATCAACAAGGCGATTCCGTCCACAGAACTGCCGCTCACTGGATATCTTTTGGTTTTTGGTACCATTCTGAGTAAACTCGAGAGACAAATGTGTGTGAAAATCCCAGGAGATCAGCAGTTACAGAAATAATCAAACCAACAATCATGCCATGGTCGAAATCACTGAGATCACATTTTTCCCCATTATGATGGTTGATGTGAACATAAACTGAAGCTACTGACCTGTATATGCATGTTTTTATGAATAGCACTTCTGCAACATTATTGACTGATTAGATAATCACATTAATAAGTAGGTGTACAGGTGTTCCTAATAAAGTGCTCAGTGTGTGTAAATTGTGGGTTTTCTTTTTTTATATATACATATATATATACATAGTTAAATATGTTGTGCCGTTTCAGTGGAAAAAAAGTGGTATTGTGTAATTGATGCTCTAAGAAACATTTCCTCTTTCTTACAAAATGTTTTTAACTTTACAGTATTAATTAAGGGGATTTTCTGTTTAAATGACCAATATTAATTATAATGCATGATCCAAGACTCAGTGTGTGTGTGTGTATTCTGGATGGAAAAATATTCAAGATTATTTTTTATTTTTTTTAAAGTCAGGTTGTTAGTAGTTGAGCTTAGTACAGTGCAGCGCAAAATATCATTAATGTTATGAATGTGGATGTGCTGAGAGTCAGCAATATAGTGTATTTACACTTGAATGCTGTTTGAGTCTTTTACAATTTACCTGATTTCCTAAGTCAGTGTAATAAATTTAAGAGACATAGCAATGGTATAGAGTGGCTGAAACCCTCTATATACATTAATGACAGATCTATACTTCTCTGTACTTCAGAAAACAAGAGTTTAAACATGCCAAGCTTGGCACAACTTTTTGCTAGCCTGTTACAGTTTATTCATGTTCATATGAAAGCATGTTTTAAAAGAGTAAAATACAGTGATGCTAATTCACTTCGGCCTCTTTCATAAGTCCTGAGGTGCCGTAAACATCAAGGATCAAACTGAACCCCTGGCGGCCTGAAAGCAAGCATTGGGTTGAATGGTAAAGTTCTGCAACAGGCTCCAAACCCAAAGTGAAAGCATATGTGCGCCTTTGTGCGTGTGAGTGGAGTAGGCAGTAATTCCTGGCCCAGAGAAAAATGCTGTAATGAAACCTGCCTTTATTCACCTGTGCAATACAGCTCTTGGCATTCTCTTTGATCTTGCGAGCACTATGCACAAATAAAAAAATCAATTTCTCCATTGCCTGTTGTTACTTTTAAATATTAGTCTTTGCATTAATAAATCTAAGACTTAATGCAAGACATGTTTCTCGCTTTACAGATGCCATCTGGAACAAGTCCTCTTTAAACAAAGGGTTTATGGAGGCATCATGTCAGCATGCTTTGCACTAACCCTTTTGCTACTTACTTTTCACTGAAAATTCATTGTTGGGATTGCATTAATACAGTCTGAAGCTGTGCTGAAATATGTGTCTACCACTTAGTCAAACAAACATGGAAAACTGGGAAATTCTGGTGAAAGTTGTAGACAATAAATGGCTAAAAAAGTATCAAAACCACACAATCAGCGACACTGACGTTAACAAATGATAGGCTCTTTGTTTTTTTCTTGGAAATTAATTAGCATTGTTCTCTTTTGGCATTAAGTAAAAATGGAAAATTTTGAAAGGCCAAAAGAGCCAGATTGAGAAATTACGGTCTGAGACACTTCCTTTGGGAATTATAGAGATGTGGCCCTTATTATGAAATGTGGTAATCATAGGCTGTGAAAAGATTGTTTAAAAGCCAGGTCAGCAAATAGTTACACAACCCTTTGCATATCCACAGTGCTGAAGATGATAATGCTCTGTACAGTGATTTTGTTAATAAAATCCACATTTCACAAGATTATTGTTGTTTCCCCCCAAAACAAAACTGTCCCCTGTGAGCTTGTTGTAAAGGTGTAGGCCCACCTTTCTTCCAGACAGATGTGGCTTGTTTATGTGTGGCATCTTGTTTACTCCAAAGACTCATTGATAGGCTCTTCTAATAAAACACTTTGAAACTCATGGGAAACATGGTGCACTGCGGTGCACTGGCTCCGAAAGTGACTTCAAGATATTGGATCCCCTCAACTCATGCATCTTTAGAGGCCCAGACGGAATATGCAGACACTTTTTTTTTTTTTTTTTTTTTGCATTTTCTGCACCGATAAAAATTTTTATAGGAATGTTCCAGGTTCAATGGAAGTTAAGCTCAATCAACAGCATTTCTGGTAGATGTTGATTAACACAAATTATACTTTATTTAAAAAAAACAAAATAAAACCCGGTCACAGAAAGGCACTTACAATGGAAGTGAATGGGGCCAGTCCAAACAGTAAAATACACATGGTTTCCAAAGTATAGCCAAAAGACATAAATATTATGTTTTAATAATTTTTAAATGTGCTAAAATCACTTACAGTGTTTACCGGCTTTACATTGTCATGGCAACAAAGTTGTAATATTTGAAATAACTTTAAGTGTAAAGTTATATCAAATATTACAACTTTGTTCGAGTTAATCATCGACACTACAATCATGTTAACACGTTTACGTCTTGTGGCTATACTTTTGAAACTGTGTGTATTTTAACGTTTATTGATCAGCCCCATTCACTTTCATTATAAGTGACTTAATGTACCCACATTGTTTTTAAATAAATGAAGAAAATTATAATATAATAGGTAAATCAACATTATGCCACAAAAACTGTCGAATGGGCTTAACTTGTATTAAACCCGGAACATTCCTTTAAATGGTGCTGAGAGCACTACACTATTACTGTTAGCTAAAGCATATTTGTAAGTTAGCCTGTTCCACACATAAAGCTATAGTTCTGTTTTTAGAAGACTTAAAGTGTAGCACACAAGTCCATTGGAGAACATTTATCCTACTTTTTCTTTTTTTTTGGAGCTTGGCAGTATAAATCATCCATTTTCTTTGCACGGAAAACAGAGACTGAGACATTCTGCCAAAAAGCTCCTATTGTGATTCATGGAAGAATACAGGGTTGAAACAACATGAGGGTGAGTAAATGGCAATTTTAATGTTGTAATAAATGAACATGCAATGGATGAATGACACATTCGAATTATGTGGAAATCTGATTTTGCGTGGGTCTGGTCATCGATCACGGTTAAGTACTGTACATATCTGGTAGGGGCAGCCACCTTACATGCAATAAAAAAAAGGACAAATTGGTATGCTTTTCTTACAAAGTATATTTTCTTTATTTTTATATATCTTTTTTACATTTTTTATACAGTGCATCTATTAAGACTTACAAAAACAATTTGGCACATATCAAACTATCATACCCCCATCCCTTCCTTTGATCTCAAACACTAATATCATAATCTTTTCTTTGTTCCAGACACTAAATACACAATGGCTGGGTTATTCCCTTGGCTTGACAGTCATGGTCTTCAGTGCCACAATACCTGGTTTGACAAATATTCTCTATCTCCACACAAAACAAAAAAACTATTCAAAGGCGTTAATTCATAAACAATTCTTCAAATGTTCCTGAACTGTTCTGACAAACATAAAGGCAATTATTGCAGCCAAACTCATTAGCTGCAGATGAAACACTGAACATATTAGACCAAGACAAAGGTTTCCAAATATTGCACTATGAATCCCTCGTAATGACATTCGTTGAACGAAGGATAAGGGCTAGGTTTATACTAAGGCTTTAGCCCCATGTGCCAAGGAATTACATGGAAGCTTAATCTGCATAGAAATAAAAGATACATGTCATACCAATTTAACACATTTTTTTTTTTTTGAGCACCAGCTTGAGTTAAATAATGAGGTGGTACAGGGCTTTTAAAGCATTTCAAATGTGAGTGCTTCTAATTTTCAGCATAACAATGGGCATTAGTCAAGGTATATCCATATTTAATTTAATGCAACTGAAAAGGAGGCTGTGACGGATAGATACAGTTGGTTCAATGGATTGTATTGTTGTATACCTTGGTGTCCAACATTCAACCAACGCAACATTGAAAATACACCTTCGGGTGAACATGGGTTGTGAAAATTATATGTACAACAATACAAACCATTAATTGGACTGTACATCTGTCCCATAGAGCCTTAATTTCATTTGTGTCAAATTAAATATGGTGTCTACCCTGACTAAAGTCTGTGGGCCTCAATGTCAATGTGCTTCAAAATCCTGGAAAACAAAAAAAAAACCAATTTGATACTGAAACATTAACCACCTCATCAGACCCCCGAATCGGAGTACATTCCATTGATGAGATAGTCTACCTGAGTGTAGTCTTTTCGCCTGTAACTCTCATACGCTTGTTTGAGAAACAGTGTGACCATGACCACAAATAAAAGGAGGCCAAAAAGTAGAACAGCCAGCAGAGAGCTGGTGTTAAACAGGTGACTGCTCAGAGGGTCTCCAGCCACTTCTACTATGGCTTTGTCAGTTCTATCTTGGTCCCCTTTGGGAATGTCCTTAGGCAGTGTGGATGCCACTATTGTGGGGCTCGTTGAGGTTGTTAGTGTGGTTGGCAATGGCTTATCTTCTGAGGATGTTGGAATAGGAGGCAGTTGGGGTAGTTTTGTGGAAGTGGTGGATGGAGGTATTGTAGGCACTAATGGTGAGACGCTGGAGGATGTTTTGGTCCCTGATGGTGAAGGTAAAGAAAGATGTTTTGGAGTTTGTGCAACTGTTGGAGTGGTGGTTATATTAGATGTTGTTGTAGAGGGTTTAGTTGTGGTTGTGGGTGGTTTGGTTGTCGTGGAGGTTTTTGTTGTGTTTGTAGTTGTTGTGGCTGTTCTTGTTGGAATGGTGGCAGGTATGGCAAATGCTGGAGAAACTGCTGGTTCAGTAAAAGCTTGGTCTGATGGGGTTGTCTGCAGTTTGATGATCACAATAGTAGTTGACTGGTTTTGTATACTAGGCGGATTTGTGGAAGCGGAAGTGCTGGAGGCCGAGACGTTAGCTGTAGGTGTTGATTGTTCTGTGGTATTAGTAAAAGAGCCGTTTAGAGAAGGCTGATTACTGTCTACATAGACGAACTCTGCAAAAGATAGTGCATGGAGTTAAATGGTGACATCTGGCTTACATTTTGGGGAAAGAATATTGCAGATCCTTCTCATACAATTTATTAATTAAGTATAAAAGCTGGATGAGTCAATCGTAACATGAAAAGAACCAAAATGCTGCGGATGCACACAATCAGTAAGTTTACAAGCGCTTTTAAAAGTTCAATTTCAGTAAGACTAAAACATTAATTTGTCTTTTTTTAAATGTCACGTAAATGCATTCGTCCAAAGTCAGTCTAACATACCTAATGCTATTTTAGCTCAGCTTTGTCCAGCATGTACACGTTAAGGTCAAAACAAACTCTACGCAAGTATGCAAACATTAATGCATTTTGTTACGCAAGCACGATATTCACATTTTTGCATTCCAAAATGTGTGAGAATGCATTTTAAAACACAACGCAAAAATTGCTTTCTCAACGTTGCAGCAAGGGGCGCTATAGAGGATATTTGTGTGAACTGTTCACATCTACAGTGAGTTTTCTCTTTTAAGTCAACTTCTGTAATGGCAGAGCATCAGTTTGAAGATATATTGCGTGAGTAATTAAGGTATGGTCAATATATTTATAGCAACTTACCTGAATAATAACACATCAAGTTTAATGGCAGACATTTGAAGGTAACTATGTTGTCCCTTGAGTACTGAGGTTCGTTACCGCCACAGTAACGCAAAAACGAATGATAGAATGTTCAACCAGACCGCGCATTGGCAATGCGTTGACAATTGAATATAAGCGAGCGATGCGATAAAACTATTGCTCCTGTTTATAATCAACAAAGCTGTCTTCATCGCAAGCACGCAAAGTTGGAAAGATCTAATTTTGTCTCGTCACATCATGGCGCTCCCTCATAATACAGCAAGGCAGAAATTGCAAAAACGCTTTGTGTAATAATACCATCTGTAGAATGAAGAGGAACGCATAAAACAGACTTATGCACCCGTTACATCTCTCATCTTTCTAGAGCTCCATGTAATGTATGTATCCAAGGTATTTTCTCTGCCATGTGAATCAGTCATTATATAACAATATACATTATAATAATATTAATACTATAAACATTAATATATTACACACAATTAAAACATATTACCTATCTTTAATATGCATATCTGTTTTGAATATACAACATAAGTGATTTAGCAGCAATGCATTTTGTCAATATTAAACAGCCATTTTTAATGCAACTGGTGAGAATTGTCTTGTACTCCCAAAGAGATGATTTACCCAAAAATGAAAATTTGGTAACACTTTACACAAGGTTCCATTTGTTAATGTTAGTTAACTACATCAGTTAACATGAATTAACAGTAAACACCATTTTTATATAATTTATTAATCTTGGCTAATGTTAATTCCAACATACAGTATATTAATACATTTCATACATTAAAATAAAAAGTTGTATATTTTAACATTAGTTCATGCACTATGAACTAACAATGAACAATTGAATTTTTTTTAGTAACTAACATTAAGATTGATAAATGTTTTAAAATACTGTTAGTTGTTAGTTCATGTTAGCTAATACATTTTCTAATGTTAATGAACTTTATTGTAAAGTGTTACCAAAATGTCAGTCATCAATCGCCTTTATATTGTTCCAAACCTGTCTGACTTTCTATCTTCCGTGGAACTCAAAAGGAGATGTTAGGGAGAATGTTGATGAAGGCATTTACTTGTTTTAATTTCTTACGTACTTTCTTTTGTTTTTGTCTCCGGACAAGTAGCTTTTTTACCCGGACAAGTGAATGATCAATTTACTTGTCCGAAGCACAAGCACAAGACAATGCTTAATGTCGATCCCTGAAAAATATATAAAACACACAAAAAATATATAGTGGAAAGCTACTGAAGCTATGTTCACACCTTGATTTGTCAGTAGTTCCTGTATTATCGTGATATTTTCACAAGAAGAGTTCTGGGCAATAGGCAGACAACTAAACAGAAAACATTTTCCTTCATGAAGGAGGGCTTTTGTACAGGATTCATGAGGATGACCTGAAAATGAAGAAAAAAACAAGTCACATTTCTTAAAATATAAACCTTGTTTGAAGCATTGGAGGTCATCAAGACCAAAAATACAAAAGTTCTTTCTTGTGTAAAGAGAGGAAGTGGAGGCAAATGCCCATGAACCATTTTTGCTTATGGGTCTAAATCTGCTCTACTGCTTTGAATATCCAGCACTAAAACTCCTGAACCATCATCAAAACTCCCAACGCATAAATAATCAAATTGTAAAAACCTGACAATGTGTGCTACTTAACTCCAAATTCAAGAGGACAAATAACCCAAACTATTTAATCAAGTTCGTAAAGACTGTTTTCAAACTGTCAAGGCCGAATATATTTTACAGTCCATCTCTAAAAAGTGAAATAAAACCAACAGTGCAATCTGTGACTCAACAACCACGCTTGTTTTCATTGGGCCAGAGATGATCCCCGAATGCTCATTACTTGGAAGTCGAACTGCATATCCTGCGCTCTCCCTTCTTCGGGAACGAACCGCATCTGGGAAGAAAAACAGGCCTCACCGTACCTTTCTTTGATCCTTTCCCAGCAACCATGTGTGAGTTAGGTACAGCACACCTCAACCTCCACATCCGTCTCCACTCTCTCCATTTTTCCATATTCCCACTTCCCCTGATTACTTAACCAGATGGCTTCAGCACAGCAGGACCGGCAGGGCCCATAACGGGATGCGGGGCCGGTGTGTTTGCGCTGGCACTGCAGAATTATCTTTTTTGGATTGAGCTAGTCAGCAATCATGCAGTTATTCAGCATTTAAAAGCTCCAGGTGAATCAATAATCATCCTTTTTGAAATGTAAAATGCTTGTTGAATCAACTCTTGATCAGCGATGACAAACAAAATCGAAAGGCCAGCTTCATTGGCTTGCATGCATTTTTTCTTGTTAAATATTTCTCTAACTGTTTGAAGCCGTTCAGGAGAAAGTTAAAAGGTATTTGATGCAAAGGCAAAGATGCAAACGTACAAGATGTTCATAACTGGTTTAATATGTAAAGAATAGTGATAGACTGATATATATATCGGCTAGGCCGATTAATCGGCTGGTATCTGGCCATTTTGAGATTCATGATGCGTTCGCTTGGCCAGTTAACAGAAGTGTTAACTTTCCCTTGTGTCAGTTCAAAAATCTCCTTATAGATTTGTCACTGGATAGTCAACACTTTGTTTTCATGGGTTTTTTTTCTTCAAGTTTATGCAAATTTGAGTAAATAAGTGTTTGTTTCACTTATTTTTTTTTTTTTTTACAAATGTTGTATACATCTGATTTGTTTGCTCTCTAGATATCGTATTGGCCATTGACCACTAGAATAGAGAAAAAGTAAAATTGACAAGGATAAATTGAACGTATGAAACGTGGACATTTCAGATATTTACAGATTACTTTGATTTTTGTTATTTTTCTTAGTCCTGAGAGGAAAAAAAAAAAATCTTACTACCGGTACTCTCTTTTTAAGGACCACAGGAACTCCTTTCTAATAATAACTTTCTTTGCATCGAATATAGGCTTTAAAGGAATAGTTCCCCAAAAGTGAAATTTCTGTCATCATTCACTCACCCGGTGTTGTTCCAAACCTGATTTTTTTCCTTCCATGGAACACAAAAGGAGATGTTAGGCCTCAGTTACCATTTACTTTAATTTTTGGGATAAAAGATGCAGTGAAAGTGAATAGCGTCTGAGACTAACATACTGCCTAACATCTCCATTTGTGTTCCACAGAAGGTATAAAGTCATATGGGTTTGGAACAACATGAGGGTGACAGAATTTAAATTTTTGGGTGAATTGTTCCGCAGAAGGTGGAGGCGGCAAACGGAGGCCGGTGTGAAACCAAAGAGAGTCTGGCCTAATTTCAACCCCCTTTTGCAGTCACCACAGGTCGTCCTATAGTATGTTTGGGCTTTGACGTGTCAAAAACACACCGTTCCCCGCACTGGAATGTGGAATGCTTATGTATTTATAGCACCCCCTTCATTCCAAACATTTCAGAGTTCCAGATGGCGGTGGCGATTCTGACCTTGCTTTCGATCTCCATTCAGTTAACACAACAGCGATGTGAGCAACAGAGAAACTCAATACTGACAGTGTACGTGTGTGTGTGTGTGTCATTGGGTGGGGGCTGGTGGAGTGTGGATGAGAAGAGGCAGGGCCAACCACTCTATCCAAGAACACAAAGCCAATGTGGCCCGGGGTCATTTCTGCTGTCTGCGTGTTTACAGAGGTGGTGAGATAGTCAAGTGCAACGTGTGTGGCCAAAGCAAGAGGGGAAAAAACCAAAGTGATTTAATTTAAAAGGAGCAAGTCTTGACGAAGACTGGAGAAGGGTACGGCCTGCTTAAGCAGAGCCTGACTCGTAAGCAGAACAGCCAGGCCCAAGACTCCCTTTCATCTTAAATGTGAAACACATGGCCCCCTTTGAAAGCGCACGTCCTTCAAGGATAAGACGTGATCTATAAAAGACAAAACAAAACATATGGCTTTACTTGTTTGAAAAAATATGATATTCCGCAGGTACCCCATTTTATCTCTGAAGGTAGCAGAAAGATTGCATTTCATTCTCAAGCCCTCTTAGACAAAAAAAAAGAAAAAAAAAATGTTGAGATTGCAATGTTGGTTTAACCTTTACAAACAGAGCAATGGGATCCAACAAATCTGTCCATTTAAATTTTTTTGTCTTACTAATGTCTTTGTTTCATGTTTTACTGGTGAATGCTATTTTAAATTAATCAAACAATGGAATATAATAGTGATGTAAATGATATTTCATTGCTTGATACACTTAAAGGAATGTTCCGTGTTCAGATCAACAGCATTTGTGGCATAACATTTACTACCACAAATAACAATTTCAACTCGCCCCTCATTTGTGTATATACAGTTGAAGTCAGAAGTTTACATACACTTAGGTTGAAGTCATTAAAACTCATATTTTGACCACTCCACAGATTTCATATTAGCAAACTATAGTTTTGGCAAGTCGTTTAGGACATCTACTTTGTGCATGACACAAGTAATTTTTCCAACAATTGTTTACAGACAGATTGTTTCACTTAATTGACTATATCACAATTCCAGTGGGTCAGAAGTTCATACACTAAGTTATCTGTGCCTTTAAGCAGCTTGGAAAATTCCAGAAAATGATGTCAAGCCTTTAGGCAATTAGCTTTTGATAGGCTAATTGGAGTCAATTGGAGGTGTACCTGTGGATGTATTTTAAGGCCTACCTTCAAACACAGTGTCTCTTTGCTTGACATCATGGGAAAATCAAAAGAAATCAGCCAAGACTTCAGAAAAACAATTGTGGACCTTCAAAAGTCTGGTTCATCCTTGGGAGCAATTTCCAAACGCCTGAAGGTACCACGGTCATCTGTACAAACAATAGTACGCAGCCATCATACCACTCAGGAAGGAGATGCGTTCTGTCTCCTTGAGATGAATGTAGTTTGGTGCGAAAAGTGCAAATCAATCCCAGAACAACAGCAAAGAACCTTGTGATGGAGGAAACAGGTAGACAAGTATCTATATCCACAGTAAAACAAGTCCTATATCGACATAACTTGAAAGGCTGCTCAGCAAGGAAGAAGCCACTGCTCCAAAACTGCCATAAAAAAGCCAGACTACAGTTTGCAATGGGGACAAAGATCTTACTTTTTGGAGAAATGTCCTCTGGTCTGATGAAACAAAAATTTAACTGTTTGGCCATAATGACCATCGTTATGTTTGGAGGAAAAAGGGTGAGGCTTGCAAGCCGAAGAATACCATCCCAACCATGAAGCATGGGGATGGCAGCATCATGTTGTGGGGGTATTCTGCTGCAGGAGGGACTGGTGCACTTCAAAAAATAGATGGCATCATGAGGAAGGAAAATTATGTGGATATATTGAAGCAACATCTCAAGACATCAGCCAGGAACTTAAAGCTTGGTGGCTGTTTTTTGTTTTTGTCACCATTCTGAGTAAATTCTAGAGACTGTTGTGTGTGAAAATCCCAGGAGATCAGCAGTTACAGAAATACTCAAACCAGCCCATCTGGCACCAACAAACATCCATGCGATTATCTAATCAGCCAATCATGTGGCAGCAGTGCAGTGCATAAAACCATGCAGATACGGGTCAGGAGCTTCAGTTAATGTTCACATCAACCATCAGAAAGGGTAAAAAAAAAATGTATCTCAGTGATTTGAACTGTGGCATGATTGTTGGTGCTGTTTTGGCGGCACGAGGGGGACCTACGCAATATTAGGCAGCTAGTTTTAATGATCGGTGTGTGTGTGTGTGTGTACGTGTATATATATATATGAGAACATTTTTTTTTACAGTAAGGCACTTTCAATGGAAGTGGATGGGGCCAGCCTATAAATGTTAAAATACAAACTGTTTCAAAAGTATAGCCATAAGATGTTAACATTATACATATTACCATGATTTTAGTGTGATAAAATCACTTACTAATCTTTTCTATGTTAAGTTATATCAAAAACCGGGATTACAGGGTTTCGTTGTCATGACAATTTAGTTGTAATATCAGATAACTTTACACAGATAAGGTTAGTAAGCGATTTAATCAAACTAAAATAGTTTTAACATGTATGTTTACATCTTGTGGCTATACTTTTGAAACAGTTTGTATTTTACCATTTATAGACTGGCCCCATTCACTTCCATTGTAAGTGCCTTAATGCAACCTCGATTATGGAGGGACGAGTCAAAATAATTTTTTGTGGAAATCAACATTGACCAAATGCTGTTAATTGAGCTTAACATGTATTGAACCTGGAATATTCCTTTAAGGTAACATTGTTCTATTTAATAAAAAAGATATTCCACAGGTACCACGTTTGATCTCAAGTCCTTAAGTCCGTTAAGTCCTTAAAGTAAAAAAACAAAATGTTTGAGATTGCATGGCCAGTTTAACCTTTGGAAATAAAGGAATTTAATCAAACAAATCTGTCCATTTAATTTTTTGGCTGCATTACATCTTTGTTTGATTTACTCAAGCAGCTTTCACCAGTAGATGAGACAATGGAATATAGTGATGGCTTTATCATGTCACATTTCTAAACTACCTTTTTTTGTTGAAGTTGTAAGCCATGACCCTTTTAACTTCCCAACATGCCATTAGCAAATACAAAAAATTAGCTGCTAAATATGAGATGAAAACAAGAAACATAATATATAGTCAGAAATATGATATTGTTTTTTCATGCTTAAATAATTTTTAACTATTTAAGCAACCTACTAAAGGGTAATTTGAAATGCACTAGAGATAGACATACACAATTTCACATCACATTCCCCTGGGTTTTCCACAGTCAGATTAGCCACTATCCTGAGGCTATTCTCCAAATGGGCCGATGCAAACGGAAGCACACGGAACCCCAGGATGGGCAGCAGGATCAGGATGGGGTGGACTGTCATGATCACATGAATGGCTGCTCTCATAATGTGAGAGAGGGTCACATCCCCAACATCTGTAGTATAAAGTCAATAAATTATAAAACTGTAATGTAATTCACAAAACAACATGTAACATTCAAATCAGATTGACAGACAGACAGACAGACAGATAGATCGATGCAAGTCAGATTGAATACAAGACTGACTCAAGTACGCCATCTAGTACAAATTACAAGACACTACAAGGAAAGTGAGATTTTGTCTGGGATGCCTCTAATATAACAAAGTACAATAGTATTAAATTGAGAATTACAATACAAATAAACAAAAAATAATAATGGGATCCATAATAAACAAATAACATATTAGCATAACCTAAAGTTAACTTGACATTTAGTTTCATTTAAGTTGCAAGGCCTAACCTGTTCTAGAGCAGTGGTTCTCAAACTTCTTTGTCCCAAGGCACACCTTTGTAAATATGATATTTCCAAGGCACACCTTTTTTTTTTTCTCCTCAAAATACAATGATGCATACATCCTCATAAATGTGAAATACATTTTATTAAACCCCATATGCTGCCTCTGAAACCATTAAAAATGGCCTTGAAACCATGTTTTAACAAAGCAAAAACAGATTTTATTGTTAATTAAATAATTTAAATGCTTTTAAATGATGAAATTATGCTTTGGCAACAACACAGCAAGTTTCATAAAGTTTCATTAAGAGCACTAAGCTAAGGCCAACATTTCAACGTCTCTCTCTCTCACACACACACACACACACGTCTTTAGTCTTTCAGGATTTGGTAAGTGGCTCATATGAGCATGTCTCTGAGAACAGAATTTCTTTATACATGCAGGAACAGCGGACAGTGCCACTCGCATGTACTCCTCCACCGACAAGCATTCTCTTCTTTTGTTTTTTTATGTACGTCATTGATGAAAAGGCCAGCTCGCACAAGTAGGTTGTCGGAAATGGTAGCAGAATGGCAATGGGCACGGTCTGAAAGATTCGGGTATTGCAGCACTGCCTGCAACAATGTGTCAAGGGGCAACTCGGCAAAGTAAATTAAGTGAGCGATCTTCCTTCAGTCCAACAAATTCCTCTTGTTGTCTCAGTGACAGTTTCTGTGCAGATGCGGAAGAGAGTGAATGGAATGGTGCGTGGACCCAATCGTTGTCTTCCTCATTTGCAGAAGGGAAGTAGGCGAGGAACCTCTCTTCCAGCGTGTCCAGGTGTTTGCATACTGTATGAGATTGCGCAATCCCGTTTTACCTGCGGTGAGCGCCGATGTTAAGGGGAACATTTCAATGAACCCACCGACCACTCCCTCTCTCCAGAGGGCCAGTTTTGACCGAAAGCCTTGCAGTTTATCTGTTGCAGTCAGAATGGTCTCATTTTTCACCTGCATTTTAACGTTCAGCTCATTCAGGTGGCTGAATATGTCAGCGAGATATGCCATCTTTACCCACCACAAATGCTTTGTTGTCAGGTGGTGCTTTAACTTACTGGGTACCATTGAATTGTTTGCCAGGGGGATAAAATATACACCGAGACTGTTTTTGTTCACAACATATGTTTATTTAAAAATAAGTAAATAATCTTAGGGATTTATAAACTGAAATGGGGCCAAACTATTTTATCTGTATTTATCTTACCCAACACTTTTATTGTAACTAACATGTTATCATGTAAAAACAAAATGGTTAAAAATGTTTTTATTTACATTAAAATAGTATTTAATTACGTTAAAAGAGGTATTTAAATAGCATTTTCAAGGTCTGGCTGTAAATTCCTTCTTAAGATCTGGCTGAAGAACAAATATGACCTTAAACCCTTAACTAACAGATAGGTTCTGATTAGCTTTACTTTGAAAATAAAAACATGCAAAATTGGCTTAAAAAAAAAAAGCATTGTCTGTTTTTCATTTTTTAAATTTTTACCATCCTCCCATTCGATGAGGGCAAAATTTGCCTTCCTTATCCTGCACACATTAATTTGCACACAGGAGCCAGATACTTGTGCAGATAATAATAATTAGAAACGGTGAACAGACTGATTTGATGATGTTCAGGATTGAGAACGATGTAGAACTAAACTCAGTCAGGATTTATGCACAGGCAAGTTCAATGACAATTCACGTAATCTTTTTACGAGCACTTCAGAACAGAATGGAGAATAAATGCACATTTTCCTATGTATTTTCTTTGAAGGTTTGGTTTTCATCATCGTTTTGCCTCTTGTGAAAAAGGTTGTGCATATGAGCAGACATCACTTCTGCAACAGCTTTTTTTAAGTCTGTAGTTTTGACTGCATCCAGCGGATAAACAATTTGCATAAATACATTTGAGTGAATAAGACGCAATATAATGTGCTCACCCAAAAGTTACTGGTTCATGTTTTGGAGAAGAGTGTAACTGAACAATGTCCAGACAAGTTTAAACATGCACGCTCCTCTGGAACTGGACCACGTATAGTTTGACGAGCACTGATGCTGTTGCACGTGTTGAGTGTTGTTAAACTCACCGCTGAGTTTTGCACAGAGAGCTTTCGGATGTTTACCAAGATTTTATCAAAATAATTTGGAAGGTCAGATAAAAGTGATTGGCTGGCCTCATCAAATCACTGACTTACATTAAATAAAGACATAACATCGTACCGGGAGACTGAGAAGTGGTGGTACACAAGAAAAACTGCCGGTACTCTGTAGACAAAATTAGAGAAGTACAGATACTGCGTACCGCCCCACTTCAAGCACTGACAATGAGACATTCTGGTAGTGGAGAATTGTCACCCGTCCACCTAAAGTCCAATGCGATGTAGCTGTCATGGTCCCCAACTCTCCCCAATTTGGAATGCCCAATTCCCAATGCGCTCCAAGTCCTCGTGGTGGCGTAGTGACTCGCCTCAATCCGGGTGGCGAGAGGACGAATCTCAGTTGCCTCCGCGTCTGAGATCGTCAATCCACGCATCTTATCACGTGGCTAGTTGACATAGTGCGTGTGGAGGCTTCACGCTATTCTCCGCGGCATCCATGCACAACTCACCACGCACTGAGAGCGAGAACCACATTATAGCGACCACGAGGAGGTTACCCCATGTGACTCTACCCTCCATAGCAACCAGCATGCCCTGGATTCGAACTCATGACTCCAGGGATGGTTGTCAGTGTCAATACTTGCTGAGCTACACAGGCCCCTACTGTTGATTATTTTTGATATTTTTTCTTTTGGTTCACTCTCGAGTGAAGTTGAAGAGGATGTTTCAGGGTCGTTTCTTTTTCCTGCTGTTTAACGTAGGTACCATCCATGGTGCTATACTTATTAACAAAGCCTAGTTAGTTTACTCGCCAGCTGCTACCAATACTGTTTACTTGAATAGCGTGGGGTAAGCAATGTCGCGTTGCCATGGGAGCAAGGAGAGCACGAGAGGAAGGAAGTTACAGCTTTTTCGTTTTAGGCCAAGGGTCTTCAACAGGGGGTCCGTGACGGTACAGCAGAGGGCCCGCAAATTATTGTTTGACCCACCATTGGCACTCGTTATAATCACTCACACGCGAGCGCTAGAGAGGAGTTTGCATTTTAATCCATCACACCAGCATGCCAAATCTTCCTCTTTTTCATCTTAGCTCATATTCGTGTATCCTGCTACATTTAGTTATGAACTGACTGGAATGCTAAACATTATTAAAGTGTGACAAAACTGAGCTAGTCAGAAGTAGTGCGCAACCCGGACAAACCATTTGCGTGTTCATTGCTCATCATGAGCCACTCAAAGCGCAACACACATTCAGCAGCGCTGCTGTGGAGGGTCACGCGAGTTAATGCATCTGCTTTCCGTTAGTCGCGCTGTGCGGTTGAGCAGATGCCAGCCTACAGTTTCTTCTATTTTTAGTTGCTTATTGCTTTCAGAACAAAAGCCTACTTGCCTGGTGTTAATAAATAGTTACCGCTGAGATTATCAAGCTGGCATACACAGTCCTTAACGTTCCACACACACACACACGATAGTGACTCTTAAATCAACATAATTGATTTGAGGGTGCACTCAGTCATTGTTTTCCTAATTGCAAAGTTTTACTCCTAATGAAATTTTATTTGAAAATATATGTATAAAATTGATCACTCACATGAGATGAAGACTCCATATTAGTATCCTTATATTCTGCATGAACAGGGTCTATCTGTCTGTCTGTCTATCTGTCTGTCTTTCTGACTGTGTCTATTTGTCTGGCTGACTGTGTCTATCTGTCTATCTTTTTTATTTTTATTAAGGAGGGGGGTTTGAGTGTTAAGGAAAATTTTAAATGTCAAAAAATGTCAAAAAATATTGCAGGCCACTGCTGCACATTGTTTAATGATTATTTCAATAGCTTTGCAATATAAACATCATAAAGTATGTACATACAATAATATGGTAGCCTACCATACACGTTTTATAGGCATAAAACGCAACACTCAATTTTATACAGTATGAAACAGGGGTCCCGGCTCCATCTCTCTACCCACCACGGGGTCCTTGGTCTTAAAATTGTTGAAGACCCCTGTTTTAGGCTATTTAGGCAGTTAGGAGTACTTTTAAAATCTGTGAATATATATATATATACACACATACTGTACTACACATATTTCATGGAATAATTGAAAAGATCATTTAAGTTGTAAGGACAAATTCCACGGCACACCATTTGAGAACCACTGTTCTAGAAGCAAAAATTCACACTGCGTTGGACTTAAGTGTTCATACCGCACCTGATTTGTTGCTGTTATTCAGACATTGTTGAGAATAAGGAAGTTACCAAAGTGAATAAATAGGCTTTGTGTGCACTGTGCAGCACTTAAAGCCCTGCCACAACCCTATGAACACTTGGTTACTGCCAACACTGCAAACAGCACTAAAATGGCTCACTAAACCCGTTCCAGGATGTAGAAATCATGACTTAAATCTAAGATGAACAAAGGAATGAAACTCACACAGAGGTGAAGCAGATTATTCACGGATGGTCCTTCCTGAGACAACTGAAGTAAAACACAGTAAAACAATATATGAGCATTGCTTTACGAAGAAGGCAAAGTTAAAACCAATGCAAAAGAAACTTGTGCAAATAATCTTCATAAATTATTGCATTTATTTCTGCTAAATATATCAGAACATTTTATTTAAGACAAATGATGCTGATTGTCATTTCCACTAAATTTATGATTGCAACATATTGTTGTATGCTGTTACAAATCACAAAGCAACCCCAAAAATATCAAACAATCAAACCCAGTTCCTACAATTTATATATTTTATGGTGATTAATAAGATATATAAAATTAGGCAACTAAAAGTAATTATTAAGGATTATAGGTGAGTTATGAGGCGTGTGGCCACAACAAACAGGCACATTGAATGTTGTTTCCAATGAAACACGTGCTCTCTGAAAACCCACTTTCAATTGTAGCTATTTTTCTTCCCTTAACAGAAACATAACTTTACACCCAAAAGCTGAAATAAATAAATAAATTTAAAAAAAAAAAAAAAACCCATTTATGACACTATTTAGAAAATGAATTCTTTGCTACAAGATGATTAAAACACAAAAGAGGTTTCTGTTATTAAATGAATCTTGAATATGAACTTCATATAGATGTACTTACCAACAATTAAAAGACAAAATTTCATATTTTAATTCGGGATGTTTTGTAAGAAGCAACTAGCTGACAGACACAACACAAGGGTAATGCGACAGGAGGAGGTGTACCAAGGAACGCTGATTTCGGACAGGATGTCAAAATAAAAGTCATCAGTTTTTGAAGGCGCACTCAATAAGTTTTTGTTCATGCTGTCTTGGACTATACACTGACACCTAGGGACATGAATGTACGGAAGCCTTGAACCGCAAGGGAGAAAAAAAAATAAATTTAAGAGAGGAAAAAAAAAATTTGAAGAGAGAAAAAAAAAATGTGATAGAGAAAACAAATTTTGGAAGAGAAAAAAAAATGTTTAGGAAGAGAGAAAAAAATATTTTGAAGAGAGAAAAAAAATTTGGAAGAGAAAAAAATTTTTAGGAAAAGAGAAAAAAATGTAAGACTTAGGAAGGAACTGAGACGCTATTTTTTTTTTCACCTTAATTTTTTTTTTCCACCTTGCGGTTCAGGGCTTCCGTATGAATGCAACTTCATTCAAACGCACTAGTTTTCAGTTAAAACTGAAGTATGTAACTTTTTCATTGTTAAAATACTTCCTTCTTTCCCAGCTTAAAGGAATGTTCCGGGTTCAAAACAAGTTTATACTCAATCGACAGCATTTGTGGCATAATGTTGATTACCACAAAAATTTATTTCGACTCATCCCTCCTTTTCTTTAAAAAAGCAAATATCGAGGTTACAGTGAGGCACTTACAATGAAAGTGAATAGGGCCAGTTTTTGGGAGGTTTGAAACCAGAAATGTGAAGTTTATAATTTTGTAAAAGCACTCATTTTTCTGTTAAAACTCATGTATTATTTGAGCTGTAAAGTTGTTTAAATTGTCCTTTTTACAACGTCGTTTTAGGATTTTAGGTTTTGTTGACATTACATCGTCATGGCAACGAAGTTGTAAAATTGGCAATCACTTTACACAGAAAACGTTAGTAAGCAATTTTATCACACTAAAATAATGAGTCTTTTAACATCAGAAAATTTGGCCCCCATTCACTTCCATTGTAAGTGCCTCAGTTTTTTAAAGAAAAGGAGGGACAAGTGAAAATACATTTTTGTGGGTAATCAACATTATGCTACAAATGCTGTCGATTGAGCTTAACTTGCACTGAACCCAGAACATTCCTTTAATATGCATAGACAACTATGAGTAAGCCATTTATAGGTTCATTTTCTTGACAACTGTAAACACTGTCGCTGCATCCGAATATCCACACTTCCCTACTATATAGAATAGTAAAAACAGTATGCCAGTGGAGTAGTATGTCTGAATCCTTAGTATTCATGAAGCCGTATGCGAGAAATACCCTGATGACCTACTATTTCCGGCCAGATTTCGAAGTGCTGATAGACAGGACACTTTACTATCCCATAATGCCTTGGGAGCTGAGGAAACGTCACGCTCACAATGCTGGATTTAAAAGAACGGCGGTGAACCACGATTCGGACGGCTCTTCTCAACTGTACGTGTTTTATATACCAAGAATGTTGTTTCTTGTGTATAAATGGTGCTTGTTTAACAAAACCAGCTGTTGTTTTTACAATATACCCACATCCCCGGATGAAGAATGTCAGAAATCTATTCATACTACTGACATGCATATCTAAAAGAACATACTATTTTACTCTCTATAAGAAGTGCATCCTTCATCAAATACAGTACATACTGTGACAGTACGTGGTTTCGGATGCAGGTTGTGTCTCTGTGGCGCTATAAAAATTCCTGTGTTTGTTTTGAGAGACTCGCTTAGACCCGCCCCAACAACGTTACTCAACCAATGGCATGAGTTAAGGGCGGGACTATCTGAATGTCTGAACAACTGCGGACGAGGGGCATATTCGGAAAGCTGTTTTGAAAACATTGTTTATTTTTGCAGTGTCGTTCGGCGGTGCTAGTGTCGCAGAAATTACATACTTCAGCTTTAAAGATGCCATTGTAGAAATAACTACACACAATCAGTCATGATTAATATAATCCACGGGTGAAAGTGTCCAATAGCAGGGCAGTTACTGAGATTAATGCTGCATTCCATTCAACTCGAAAGTTGGGTTTTCCTACTTCCTACTAGGAAAAGTGCAACGGGATGCCACTAGAAGTCGGAATTCCAACTTGGAATGTCTTGCAGAAATTTTAAACTCAGATTTCGCCGAGATGCAGGTGCGTGACGTCACACAAACATGTGGAGATATACAAAATAAGTGATAAACATTCACTTTTATTAAATAATATCGATAAATGAGTCAAAGTTTTTACATTACATGGTATTAAAGCTTGCTAAATGTTAGCAGAGACAGCTGTTCAAAGCATGGTAAATTATACTATCTTTTGATAATCGTACACCTGTAGCACAAAGGAGACATCTCTGGTGACAGTCAAACACCTGCTAAGCTAGCGGGAGCTTTACAGTTTTGTTTCCTTAAACGTCATCTTCCGAGCATCTGGCAATGGAATGCATTTATGGTCGGAGATCGGAGATATCAAGTAGAAATATCCCACATCTGACTTGAATGGAACGTAGCATAAACTAGTAGTAGTCGGCTGGTGATCTTAACATGGCAGCCCCCATGAGGGGACCCTCTCCATGTAGAATAAAACAGCTTTTATAAGGTTACTGTTATGACTTGAGTCTTCATCTCATATGAGTCATCATTATGTACATGTAAACATTTCAAAATTGCAATTAATTTATTTTTAAAAGAGGAAACAATTACTGAGTGCACCTTTAACATTTAAGCTCATAAATTCGCCAACCATTAAAATCACTTTGAGCACACTGGCCACAAGTAGTGGAAATGAATTAAAGGAGAACACATTAAATCCTTAGACAATACAATTAATGTTACTTAAACTATATAATACATTATTTTTTTTTTTCGAACGCAGGTGTCTCAAGATGCGTCAACGTTTCTTTAGGATGTTTTCAGAATATTTCTATCAAAGATGTTGAACTTGAGATGGCATTTTTTAAAATAATTTTCATAGACAAACCTTCAAAGAGGAGAGATAGGCACAATGCAACTTATACAGTTTCATGAATGTGTAATATTTGACCTTCGAAATTGGAAATCAACTTCTTTATTGGAGGATTCGTATGTGTTTTGTGATTAAGTAATTTGGTGTACTAATCTGCTCATTTTATTGTCCTTGAATAGTTATGAAACCCTTTTATTATATATGTGTACCAATTATTGATCTTATATTTTGTTAATCATTTTAAAGTTGTACTGAGAGTATTTAAAAATGTTGTAGTCTTAGAGTTTTACGTTCTTCACGGACTTTTATTATGAAAACCTCGCGTCACATGACAGGGAAGTACATGGTGTCGATTATTTTTGTTGACAAGAGAAAATCAACCACTTACATTCAACTGACAGCATAATATTTTTACATTTTAAACAAGGATGATCAAGGCTATTCTCATTTTTAACAACCATGGGAAACCAAGACTCATCCGATTCTACCAATATTTTGTAAGATCAGCTCATAAAAACACACTGACATGGTTTTTGCCAGCTGTTATCATTCTCTGCTATTGGGTCGCGGTCACCGGATTATTTGTTGTTGTAACTTAATTTAATTAGTTTTTCCTACAAAAATCTTTTTACACACAATTTTAGCTTCAAACATTGTTCAAATTGTGTCATTAAATTTTTTATGAACATAAAATGATCATTATGTTTGTATCGGATTATATTCCTAAAACCAGAATCAAATATCTTTATTTTGATTTATTATGATTTAATGCGGGTTACTTGTAAATTCTTGTTTCATATACTCATAAAAATAATTTTAAAATTATATTTTCTACGGTGTATTGCTAATGTTTTTATTTGACCCGCTGTTCTTTATCTATATAATTAAGTTATTTAATAAGTAAAAATCCATATACAATAAAATTATTATTATTGTCTTACAGGCTGAAGACATGCAGCAGCAAATCATTAGGGAGACTTTTCATCTGGTGTCCAAAAGAGATGATAATGTCTGCAATTTTCTGGAGGGGGAAGGTGACATGGTTTTTGCACACACACACACACACACACACACACACACACACACACACACACACACACATATATATATATATATATATATATATATATATATATATATATATATATATATATATAATAATAATAATTATTATTATATAGAGTTAGTTACTGTAGTTTTCCACCCTATTTTTAGCTTGATCGGAGGCTCGGACTACAAGCTAATCTACAGACACTACGCCACTTTGTACTTTGTGTTTTGTGTGGACTCATCAGAGAGTGAGTTGGGGATTCTAGACCTCATACAGGTAAAGATACTGCAGTTTTCATGCTGCAGTACTACCCTACAGCCACATGAGGGTATTTAACATCTGTCAAATTGCAGCTTAATTGAATGCTACTCTGTCTCAATATTTTTACAGGTGAATTTGGCCACAAAACTTCTAAAAATCAGAAACACTCTGAAACATTCTCTACCATACATATGCATACTGTGCAGTTAATAAAATATATTTTAAAGGCAGCGCATAGTTGATTTAGTTTTGTGTTAGCTGAAGACTTGGGAAGTGTTGTGGAGTGGGAAGTGTTCTGGTTTTATTAACTTTTATGTGTAATTTGCTACTGCAGGTATTTGTGGAAACCCTGGACAAATGCTTTGAGAATGTGTGTGAGCTGGACTTAATCTTTCACATGGATAAGGTCAGGTTTCACCCGATATCTGATATACAAAATGCATTTTTTTGTGTTTTTGGACTTCTAAACGGACATTATTTACCTTTACTTTTTCATGCATTGTTGTTATTTCACAATGGCTTATATGACACTTTACCTCATTAAATAAAAGGTGCTCATTATGTTGGTAAATTCACCTGGCGGTAAATAATAAGGGGGGTTGAGGCTGATTAATAGCGTGGTTGCGCACCAGCCGGCAAGCGAGAGATGGGTCAAATGTAGGTCAGAATATCCAGTTTGATAATGGGGGGTGGGGGTGGGGGTATTGATTTAATTTGCAATTCAAATGAAATTTTAATCAGAAAAACATACAGTATAACACATTTACTGTTCTGAAATTGTGCTGCCACACTTAAACATGTCTAAATTGCCACTCTGGTATTCTTTTTTTTGTAATAATTTTTTTTTATTGATTCATATATACGCACAGGACAAAAAAAAACCCAACACATATACAAGAAATCAACATTTTACATTCAAACCCCACTAATACAGTCCCACCCTGACCCCCAATGAACACCCCTGTGGTCCCACATAATAACACACACACAATCGTTTTTAAAAAAATAATAATAATAAAATAATAAGAAACATACATAATTAAACTAAACTACACTCTCCACATCCCCTCCCCAAGAGTCCCCCCAAAAAACAAAATAATTGCCCCATTTTTTAACAAATAAGTCCCTAAACCCCAGCCTTCTACTTAGCACTTCCTCAAATGCAGCCACTCTCCCCATTTCCACACAATGGCCCTTTTGTTGAATCATGGCCCCATCATAAAATTCCCTATTGTTAGAAATGTGCGTAACATTCCCTTCATTAGTCTTTTACCTAGTTAGTATGAATGTTTTATGAGTGGAACAAAATATTGGGAAGTGACACTGCATGACTTTACGGTAATTGGACACAGTTGTTTTTGAATATTTCAGTGTCTTTTACCCATATGTAACATGTTTGAAAAAAACGCACCAGTGTGTATATTTAAGGATATGGTCGGCTCTCTGTTTCACGCTCTTGATTCTGACAGCTCAACTGTTTAGTCATAAATCGTGCATGTATTCTGTTCTTTACTCAGACAACAATATTAAGTGATTGTAGTATAAAAAAAAAGTCAGAATTGGATTTGGATATTCTCGAAGGGTTGTTTTAATTTTTGATGTTTATTTCAGGTCCATTACATTCTGCAAGAAGTTGTCATGGGAGGTATGGTGCTGGAAACGAACATGAACGAAATAGTTGCGCAAGTGGAGCTGCAGAACAGAATGGAGAAATCAGAGGTGAGTTCACATTTACAAAGAGCAATCGGGAGTCACTCCCAAATTGGCAGATTTTTTAACAATTTATATATATATATATATATATATATATATATATATATATATATATATATATATATATATAAAAATCAGGTTAAATGCTATTGTACACATTAACTTGTTCTTCAGCTACATTTTTGGCATAGGGCCTTGTGTTTGTTTTTGTGCATATCATTTGTAGAACAAATTGGGACACTTTCTCAAAAGTAAACAATGTGCCTCTGTCAGTGGTTCACAATCATTGTGTTTCAGATATTCTGTCTGGGCAGTCAAAAATATTTGACAACACTAGACGCATTTGAATGCATGACAAAAACTTTTTACAAGGTTAAAATGTGTTACCTATAAAGTACAGCACACATGGGTGACAATAAAGCAGCATCAGTCTGCCATTTTTGGGAAGACACGGGAAGGAACGGGATGGTGGTACAAAGCACTGTGACCTTAAAATCATAGATTTTCATCTGCCTTAAAGTAATAGTTCACCCAAAAATTATAATTCTCTCATAATTTACTCACCCTTATGCCATCTCAAACTCGTATGACTTCCTTTCTTTTGCGGAACACAAAAAAATACATTTTAATGGATATATGATATCTGTTTGTCCACACAATGCAAGTGAATGGTGGCCAAATTTTCAAGCTCTAAAAAGGACATGAAGGCAGCATAAAGGTAATGCATAAGAATCCAGTGGTTTAATCCATGTCTTCTAAAGTGATCCAATCGATTTTTGGTGAGAACAGACCAAAATATATCTCATTTTTCATTATAAATTGGGACATCAGCAGTCTCCTTGGCGATCATGATTTCAAGCTCGATTACACTTCCTATTGCTTGACGCATGCACAGATTGCTAGATGGCGCTTGAAATTCGTTTACAACTACTTTGTACTTTGATCTGCTACCTGACCAAAGCCCAATGAGACTCGACAAAATTTTTGGGTTTCAGGTCGGGTTTATGTCAGTTTTTTTATAAATAACTTTAGGTTTGGGTTGAACTTTAGGTTCAAGTTTTAATTAATGAAATAAAATAATATTATTATTCAAAATATTTTATGTTTCAATTTTAAGGTATCTCGTTTTTGTGCACTTGCACACTTAAATCCTATGAGAATGTGTGCCTTGATTGGAGAGGCAATAAAAAGAGAGTAAGCCTTTTAGAGTTCAGGTCAGGTTTGGTCTAAAAATTTGACTTGAATTAGCACTGGTCAGGTCAAGTTGGGTCACAGGGTGTCAGTCTCATTTGTGGGCCAGGTTCATGCATCAATTTAATGTCTGTGCAGAATTGAAATATCAGTGTGGTGGCTCATGAAAGCATTTAATTTTTGAGGTTATAAATAAATCTTTTGGTTGAAAGTTATGTCAAAAATATAAAATATATAATCACTTACAGAGCACTTTATTAGGAACACTATACTAATGCTGGTAGGGCCTCCCTTTGCTCTCAAAACAGCCTTAGTTCTTCTTGGCATGGATTCACAAGATGTTGGAAACATTCCTTTGAGATTCTGGTCCATGTTGACATGATTGCATCACGCAATGTCTGCAGATTTGTTAGCTGCACGTTCATGTTGCGAATATCCCGTTCTACCACATCCCAAAGGTGTTCTTATGGATTCAGATCCGGTGACTGGGAAGGCCACTGAAGAACAGTAAACTCAATGTCATGTTCATGAAACCAGTCTGAGACAACTTTTGCTTTGTGACATGGCGCATTATCATGCTGGAAGTAGCCATTAGAAGATGGGTAAATAGTGGCCACGAAGGGATGCATGTGGTCAGCAACAATACTCAAATAAGCTGTGCCTTGATTGATTGGTATTAACGGGCCGAAAGTGTGCCAAGAAAACATTCCCCACACCATTTCACCACCGCCACCAGCCTGGACTGTTGACACAGTGCAGGTTGGGTCCATGGATTCATGGTGTTGACACCAAATTCTTACCCTACCATCTGTGTTCCTCAGTAGAAATCGAGATTCATCAGAACAGGCTAAGTTTTTCCAGTCATTAACTGTCCAGTTTTGGTGAGCCTGTGCCCACTGCAGCCTCAGCTTTCTTTTCTTGGCTGACAGAAGTAGAACCCGAAGTGGTCTTCTGCTGTCGTAGCCCATCCGCCTCAAGGTTCGAAGTTTTGTGCATTCTGAAATGCTATTCTGCTCACTACAATTGTACAGAGTGGTTACATGAGTTACTGTAGACTTTCTGTCAGCTCGAACCAGTCTGGCCATTCTCCGTTGACCTCTCTCATCAACAAAGCGTTTCCATCTGCAGAACTGTCACACACTGGGTGTTTTTTGTTTTTGGCACCAATCTGAGTAAACTCGTTACAGAACAGTTACAGAAATATTCAACTTTTGGCTGTTTATTTAACAGTCAGATCAGCTAGACTGTACTGAACATTGTAAATGTTTGTGTGTGTGTTTTTTGTATTTGTTTGTTTTTTAGGGTGGACTGTCTGCAGCACCAGCCCGAGCTGTCTCGGCAGTGAAAAACATGAACCTCCCTGAAATACCCCGTAACATCAATATCGGAGACATCAATATAAAAGTGCCCAGTCTTTCCCCGTTTTGAGGCTGCATGTTACAGTACTTATCATTACCAGTATGTTCTTTGTTGTTATTGGACATTGAGATTCATTGCTATAGATACCGTCTCCCAGATGCCATTTATGTACTCACGACTGACCATAGACAACAGGACTTTTAACACTGGAGTACTGTTACATTTCATTGCAATTAAGTCCAAAGCACACTACTTGGTCCAATCACTTACAACATAAGCTTTCAATTTAAACTTTGGTTTATAGACAAACCATGTTTCAAGTTTTGATTGTAGAATTGTTTTGTATTTTGTCTATGATGTAGTAACATTCCAACAAACAGCATTGTTGTGTTGATGCGCTTTCTTTCTTCATAAACAGTGATGCCACATGTTTCCTAAACTTCTCCACATTAACTTTAGGTACACACAAAATTGAACTTGCTGTATACAATACCTGTAACTTCTCTAATCCAGAATATTAAAAACAGATATGTGCATTTGCACTGGTTAATTCCAAAAATAATATAGCTTTACCGGGGGCAAAGTCTGTTTCATGTATAGCAGCTATGCATCAGCAGATTTTTTAGAAATCATGGTTACGACCATTAACAACCTCACCATGAGTTTGCAGAGTTATAAAATCAGCATGATTGCATTTAAGAATGGTGATCTTTAAAGGTATGGTCAACAGAAAATGAGTTCAAAAGATAACATTTGCATCATTTAACAAAAAATAAAAAAAATAAAAATAATGATATCATATCTAAAAATCTCTGGTATAATGCAACGCTATCTCTAAAGATAGGCACTTATCAAAGGTCAAGAGCCATCAGTAATTCCATCCTGAACTCGGATAAAATGACTCCGTGTTTTTCTTACTGACTTTGATGCTCGTTTTCTTTGAGATGAAGAATGAAGAATGTTAAGTCGCAATTCTTTAATATTTTTTTCACCGGATTAAGGGTTATTTAGATAAATATTGCATGATTGGACACAATAAATAGACACAGAAATATTTATTGTTTGCAATCAATGAAAATTAAAATAAATTAGAGAATAAATAGAAAACAATGAAAGTTTTTGGTCCTTTTTATCATCCAAAAATTACAATTTTAAAATATATTAAAGTCATAACTATCAGTTTTTACATAACTGCTATTTTTTTCTCTGTGTGTGTTTGTGCTTCTTTTGAGGTACTACTGCTCATTTATGACACCGTATATAAAATGTGATAATGCTGCTTTGAGATTATACGACAATAGCAAAGGTTTTTATGGAGACTTGGATGACTTTGATGAACACTTTATTTGTAGTTTATTTGTAGATATGAGTTAATATGATGAGGAAGAGTCTGAATCAAAGACTGATAACTGTCAAAGCAATGCATTTACTCCATTCAAAACACTAGGCATTTATAAAAGTGAAAAGTCTGACTATTGGCTGTTAAAATAATACATGATTTTCAAGGAGTAATTTAAAGCATACAAACATTATACCTGGAACAAAAAAACAAAAACAAAAAAAAAGCAAAAAAAATCCAAAGGCCAAATTAATATATTACATTCAGTTTTCATTTGACAGTTTTTGGAAATATGCACAAAGTCCAATCTGACAACCATTGGCAGAGTATTTTACAAGTTCATTTGTTACTAATCCTGTCCTTTGCTCCTGGTAAATGCAAGGTAATTTAGCTAAACCAAGGTTAAACTATGGGTTTCACTTCCCCTGAAAATGACAGTGGTTAGCAGTGACATTTAGTTATCCTTTAACAGTTATGCCAGCAACAGTACCAACAGACACACGTGTTGATGTACATTTGCTTCTGAGGACATTGTCCTCTCATTCTTTTGTAAAATGCAAGTTTGCGTCAGCAAAATGAATCAGTTTACAACAGTGAATTTAGAAGCTTAATCGAGTCAGATCATTACTGCAGATTGTCATACTCTGTGATTCAAAACCAATAGAAGCAAACAATTCAACAATTTCAGAGTTCAGAGAATAGTTCCAGCAAGAGAGGCATTGAGAACTAACATTTTATTCAATGGTATAGTTCAAGAACAGTGGCCAGCAACATTCAGAATTGTGTTTTGTGGTTTCAATTGGGCCTTATCATATTCAGATAATACTTCACGTGAATTTCCCGTCACGGGTATCACTTACCCTTTGAAAGAGGTTCCAGATGCCCTCTTGTACACCAGAGTGGTGCTGTTTTAATGGATGAACAATTAATTCAGGTGGGAGGGGAGTCTTCCCTTGCATGTCTTAAATAAAAAAGTTGTGCAGATGTCAGTTCACTCCTCTCATCCTGTCGTACGGTATCTCTCAAGCATGGGAAAGGGTTTCTACATCAGTAAAACTGTAGGGATAGTGGGGATTGTGGTAGCTGCTGGAGCGGTAGCCACAATCATAGCCCTCTCAGTGGTCTACTCCCAAGAGAAGTCCAAGAAGAATGAGAATGAGGTGAAACCCACCATTGAAGTGACTACCACAACAGCAGCAACAGTTCCAACAACAGCTCAATCAAATGAGCCTTGGGATCAGTGGCGGCTTCCTCAAACCCTGCTTCCAGAATCCTACAATATCACCCTGTGGCCACGGCTCCAGCCGGGGGCCTACTTCTTCACGGGGAAGTCCAGCGTGTTCTTTAAATGTGTGCAAGAGACAGACCTCATCCTCATTCACGCCAATAAACTGAATATGACAAAAGATGCAATCTTGAGAGCTCTCGGAAGCACACCGGCTCCTTCCATCGACTGGATCCGGATGGAGACGAAAACGCAGTATTTGGTGATTCGCCTGAAAGCTAGATTAACTGTTGGGGAAAGCTATGAGCTCTACACAGAGTTTTCAGGAGAGCTTTCAGATGACTTGGGTGGCTTCTACCGGAGTGAATATGATGAGAATGGAGTGAGGAAGTAAGGAGATTTTGATGTACTGTATATTTAAAAACTTTTTTCATGGTTATGCTACATCCATAATGTCTATTAGATGTTTGAGATGCTTTGTCGTAATTTTGCTGTATTTGTGACTTGTCAGTTTCACCTATTCTGAACAATATTCATACATCTAAAGGTACAATGGACCTCTTTTGTTACACTGCTAAAAATCATTATTTTCGTTTGGTTTTCTGGTAGATATATCCAAACATCCTTACAAGAACAAAGAATAAATTGAGAAGCAGAATGGCATAGGATATTAAGTCTTGTTTTCAAAAAAATCTAACAAAAATTGGTGGGATTTATGCCTAAACCAAGAAAAAACTGTTTGCCAATGGGGTAAGAAAAAGAAACTTGTTTTTCCTTTGAATCAGGTTTTTTTCTTAACCCACTGGCAAATCGTTTTTTCTTGTTATAGGCATAAATGTTACTATATTTTGTTAGATTTCTTTGAAAACAAAACAAAATATCATGTCGTTTTGCTTCTCAAGTAAATTAATCTTTTTTTAAGAATGTTTGGTATTTTACTGGAAAACGAGACTGGAAAATTATACTTGCAGTGTACTTCTAGTTAACTCATTTTGGGTACATATTTGTACCCTAAGCACGTATTGTATACATTTAATGATACCCAGATGGCACACGTGCATCTCCAAGATGTCTGTTTTAGATCTTTTCATCCAGAAAGCATTACAATCTAATTATCACCTGCTAAACATCTTAAAAAGATCAGATTTGCATACATTCTAAATCAAACATCTCAAATACATATGCTGAATGGCTCATTGGCATCTGAGACATACTTATTGACACACTATCTTAAAGATGTATTGCACAGATGAACAAACAACATAAAAATACTGTGTTCCAGATGCAAACAGAGATGAACATGTGCTATCAGGGTGCATTTATTTGGTTGAATGTACCTGCACACTACCACTCCAGATACGGCCGTTGTACAGAAAAACATATAGTTTAGTATCATTTTTTAATTAGTACTTATAATTCCTTCTTTTTCAGAATTGTCGCGACAACCCAGATGCAGCCAACAGATGCCAGGAAAGCTTTCCCCTGCTTTGATGAACCAGCAATGAAAGCTGTATTCCATGTCACTCTTCTCCATGATCGTGGAACAAAAGCCCTTTCCAATGGCTATGAAATGAGTAACTAAATAAAATAACTTATTTTTGTCACTTGAAGACCAATAGAGTGTAATAACCAAAATACATATACAAGAAGTTTTAGGTCTAATATTGATTTGTCAATCTAATCATAAAAAATGTCACCAGTCAATATGTTGGATGTCTTTTTTATGTTTAGTAATTGAAGACACTACAGTGGATGGCGTTGAGGTAACCAAAACCACATTTGAGGCCACAGAAAAAATGTCAACCTATTTGTTGGCATTTATTGTCAGCGATTTCGGTAGAATTGAAGAAAATGAGGAGAATCCTAAGGTGTGTATCTCTTTCAAAATTTTAAGAAAACTTAAAACAATGAAACATTTTAACCAATTTCCAACAGTTCCAAATGTTGTCTTTTTCACAAATAGATTCGAATTTTTGCCCGTCAAGAAGCCATTAACGCAGGCCAAGGGCAGTATGCACTTAACGTGACTAGAAAGATTCTCAAATTCTTTGAGGAATATTACAATGCATCCTATCCACTGCCCAAATCAGGTGAGAGAGCATGATATAGGCTAGTTTTACATAAACTTTACATAGATTGTTTATTCTGTTGTGACTTAAAATTGAGGATGTTTTTTCATATTTAATTTTCAAAATGAAAATTAACATATTGAGTTACTATAGATCTTTTCAATCGTCAGATGGCACACTAATATATATTTACTGACTATTTTTAAGATTTACCACTTTTAAATTTCATAACAAAATGCCATCAAATTGAATTGTGTAATGTTTTACAAAAAGAAATTAATAAAAATTAAATACAATGTTGTAAATGATATTTTATGAAAGATACTCAATTCACTTTGACGGAATTTTGTTATGAAAATTAAATGTGTATATCTTACAATTATTTTTATGAGTGAATTGTGTTATTTCCATTTGTACTTTAAAGGGATAGTTCACCTAAAGAGATTGTTCAAAAATGACAATTCTGACATCATTTGCTCACCCTCATTTCATTTCAAAGTAAACCCATATGACTTGATTTAAAATCTCTCATTTTGCATTCCACAGAACAAAGAAACTAGATGAGAGTGAGTAAATGATGAGAGAATTTTCATTTTTGGGCGACCTATTCCTTTAGGTGACAATTTGTTATCTCAGTATGTGTATTAAAAGGGATAGTTCACCTAAAAATGAAAAATCCCCAATCATTTACTCACCCTCATGCCAGATATGTGGGACCTTCTTTCTTCTGCAGAACACAAACAAAGATTTTTAGAAGAATATCTAAGATCTGTTGGTCCTGACAATGCAAGTGAATGGTGACCAGAACTTTGAAGCTCCAAAAATCACATAAAGGCCACATAAAAGTAATCCATAAGACATAATCCATATCTTCAGAAGTGATATGATAGGTGTTGGTGAAAAACAGATCAATATTTAAGTCCCTTTTTACAATAAATCTCCATTTTCACTTTCAAAATGTGAAAGTGGAGATTTATGGTAAAAAAAGAAATTAAATATTAATCTGTTTCTCACACACACCTATCATATCACTTCTGAAGATATGGATTAAACCACTGGAGTCTTATGGATTACTTTTATGCTGCTTTTATGTGATTTTTGGAGCTTCAAAGATTTGGTCACCTTTCACTTGCATTGTATGGACCTACAGAGCTGAAATATTCTACTAAAAATCTTCATTTGTGTTCAACAGAAGACAAAAAGTTATAAACATCTGGAATGGCATGAGGGTGAATAAATGACTGGGGAATTTCCATTTTTGGGTGAACTATCCCTTTAAGTGATATTTTGCCTTCATAATCATATATTTCATTCTTTAAAATATTTAAGCTTTGTTCAAGGTTTATTCCTCCCATTGTTGCACAGATCAAATCGCTCTGCCAGACTTTAGTGCTGGTGCAATGGAAAACTGGGGCTTGATCACGTACAGAGAGACTGCCTTGCTATATGATGATGAATTATCCTCAAATGCAAACAAAGAGAGGATTGTTACTATTATTGCCCATGAACTTGCCCACCAGGTATCAGGTGTCTTTTTCCAGTTTGAAACAAGCATTCTTATCTGATATCGACTGTTGCTTTGTTTGAAGTCATCTTTTATCAGCTTCAAACTGTAAGGTTTACAACTTCTCTAAAGGCTGTAAATGCTTTTTCATAATATATCTCCCTCTCTGCCTGTTTGTTATTAGTGGTTTGGAAATCTTGTGACACTAAGGTGGTGGAACGACTTGTGGCTCAATGAAGGTTTTGCATCCTATGTTGAATATCTCGGGGCAAATGAAGCTGAGCCATATGTGGAACATTGTGAGTGGTTGAAGCTAAAGCCAAAGCCATATAAACACTATAAAAAGCCATTGGTTTGTTACTACATCATTTTGTAATCTAATCTTAATTTAGCAAAGGATGGAGTGTTGCTTTTGCAAACTTTTTGAATTGGAATTCGAAAGGCTTTCTCGACTAAATTCTGAATGGCGTACAACCCTGCCGTTGATTTTAGTATCAGTACCAAAAGGGATGAAAAGCACATACTGTACCTAATTCCTCTGTATCTATCCCACAGACAGACCTGATCGTTCTGAATGATGTGCACCGAGTTTTTGCCATAGATGCTCTGGCCTCTTCTCACCCCTTGTCCTCTAAGGAAGAGGAAATCCAAAGACCAGAGCAAATCAATGAAGTGTTTGATGCAATCTCCTACAGTAAGGTAGCGTATTAGAGCTGTTTTCTAAGTTCAAACATTTATGACATCAATGTCAAATAATAAAGAATAATATTCTGAATACATTATGTGGCATGTTTTTGTTATAAAGTTATTAAACAATGTTGAATATCTGGTAATGTGTGGTCTCTTCCTCTAGGGAGCATCAGTACTTAGAATGCTATCTGATTTCCTCAGTGAATCAGTGTTTACTGAAGGACTCAAAGTAAGTTCCCTCAGTACACCAACCCTTGTTGTGATGTACAATCGAAAATAAGGTCAAAATGGAATATGTTTTTTTGTGTTGAATGTTGGTTGGATTTTTTCGGACATTCATGACCAGTTTATTTCAACAGACCTATCTGGATTATTTCAAATACAACAACACTGTGTACACAGACCTTTGGGACCATCTTCAAATGGTAAGTTACATTAAGATAAAATACAGTTTCATCTATTAAGCAAAATAAGAATGTTCCTTTAAAGGTGATTTTTTTCAATGTTAAAGGTATAGTTTGCCCAAAAATGAAAATTCTCTCATCATTTAATCACCCTCATGCCATCCAAAATGTGTATGACTTACTATCTTCTGCAGAACACAAACAAAGATTTTTAGAAGAATATTTCAGCTCTGTAGGTCTATACAATGCAAGTGAATGGTGACCAGACCTTTCAAGCTCCATAAATCACACAAAGGCAGTATAAATGTAATCCATACAACTCCAGTGGTTAAATATATGTCATCTGAAGCGATGCAGTCGCTTTGGGTGAGAAACAGATCAATATTTAAATCCTTTTTTGCTATAAATCTCCACTTTCACTTTCAGAATGTGAATGGTAAAAAAGGAGTTAATTATTGCTCTGTTTCTCACCCACACCTATCATATCACTTCTAATGACATGGATTTAACCACTGGAGTCATATAGGTTACTTTTATGTTGCCTTTATGTGATTTTTTGAGCTTGAAAAGTCTGGTCACCATTCACTTGCATTGTATAGACCTACAGAGCTGAAATATTCTTCTAAAAATCTTTGTTTGTGTTCTGCAGAAGAAAGAAAGTCAATCACATCTGGGATGGCAAGAGGGTGATTAAATGATGAGAGAATTTTCATTTTTGGGCAAACTATCCCTTAAAAATAATTTCTCCTATCCAAGCTTAATATGCTGAGACAGTCATAAGAAAGCCATTTTTACATTGATTTCCTTGAAAATGGCAAGCCTTAAAAAAATGTAATTTGTGACTTTGTGGTTTAGTATGTAGAATAAAGGCTGATATCTACCATCTGATTTTTCAAGACAAAAGACAAGCACTCATGAACCATGATGAAAATTTTATAGGCCGTGAACAAGATCAGACCGGACAGCCTCCCCAAAACGGTGCATGAGATTATGGACCGTTGGGTTCTTCAAATGGGCTTTCCTGTGGTCACTATTGACACCAGAACTGGTCAGATCTCACAGAACCACTTCCTCCTTGATCCTGTCTCTGAAGTTAAAAGGTCTTCAGAATTCAAGTATGTAAAAAAAAGAAAAAAGTGATGTAAACATCTCAGAGGACCTATTACTGTCCTGCATGAAATAGGATTTCAATTCCAGCACAGTTTATCAGATACTTTCATTACATATAAAAAAATATGAATCTATAAGAATCCATCATTATAGGTGCACTCCTAATTAAAAAAGTTTTACTCCTAAAGAAATGAATAGCAATTTTGAAACATATGTATAAAATCATGAGCACTCATATGAGATGAAGACTCCAGTCTTATCAGTAACCTTATAAAAGCTGTTTTATTCTAAACTGAGAGGGTCTCTTCATGGGGGCGGCCATGTTATGATCACATGACCAGCCGAATACAACTCACTTAATCTCAGTAACCGCCCTGTTATTGAACACTTTCCCTCATAAATTACATTAATCATGACTGACTGTGAAAAGTGAATTTCCACAATGTCATCAGTAACTGAAAGCTTGTGTTTAAATAATGCTGCATCCATGCCACTAGGTGTCAGTGTAGTCTAAGGTGACATAAACAAAAAGCTATTGAGTGCACCTTTAAGTTTTGCTGAAATTTTCAATTACTATATCAGAATATTCTTAATTCTTTTAGTTATGAGTGGTTTGTACCAATTCAATGGATGAAGACAGGAGTAATGCAAGATCTAGATTGGCTGCTAGAGAAAGAAGGTGAGTTTTGAAATTGCAGAGCTTTAATCCATAAAGAGTTAAAACTATTACATTCTTTTTATGCATTTGGCAGATGCTTTTATCCAAAGCGACTTCCAGTGCCCTTATTACAGGGACAATCCCCCTGTAGCAACCTGGAGTTAAGTGCCTTGCTCAAGGACACAATGGTGGTGACTGTAGGGATTGAACCAACAACCTTTTGTTTACTAGTTCAGTACTTCAGTCCACTACACCAACACCACTATTACTGAAAAGACCAACATCCTCAATGCTGTTGTGTCTTAGTCTTTTCACAAACGACACTGACTTTATTCTAATTTAAAAGGACAGTACACCAAACAATGAAAATTCTGTCATCATTTCCTTCATTTTGTTCCAAACCTGTATGACTTTCTTTCTTGCATTGGGCACAGAAAGTGAATCTTTGAAAATTATCCTGCCCGCAATTTTCCATATAATGAAAGTGAAAGGGGACTGGAAATGACACACATATACACGCACGCATGCACGCACGCACGCACGCAAAAGCACAAAGCAGAATTACAATGACAGAATTTTCATTACTGGGAGAACTAGTTCTTTAATTTATAGTTAATTATTATTGTTAATTGCTAATATTGCAAACTATCATTGACCTGTGAAGGCCAATATTGTATCTGCTTTACTGAATATAATATAATATAATATTATATTATTCATTTCTGTGTTTAATTTTGTTGTTTAGAAACAAAAGTAAACATGAAAACAAAAGATAATGAGTGGGTTCTGGCCAACATCGATGTGGTAGGATACTACAGGGTTAACTATGACAGTGAAAACTGGGAACGCCTACTCAATATTCTCCAGACATCAAGACCGGTAAGAAGGAGAACTGTTGAAGGAGGAAGTGTTGTTAAAGTTACTTATAGCAAACACAGTCATGTAGTCGTTTTTTCATAATAATTGACAGCAACTGTTTAATTCGTTTTCAATTTAGAAAATTCCTGTTATTAACCGAGCACAAATAATTGATGATACATTCAACCTGGCCAAGTAAGATCTGAAACCCTACTCCTTTCTACAGAAGTTTTGAGTATAATTTCCATTGGTCAGTCAAAATACTCAAATGCATCTCTGTCTTTAACAGAGCTCAAATTGTTCCAACAACATTGGCTCTAAGAACCACAAAGTATCTTCACAATGAAACCGAGTACATGCCGTGGGAGGCAGCTCTCGACAACTTGGACTACTTTTACCTCATGTTTGATCGCACTGAGGTGTACGGCCCCATGCAGGTAAGCTTTCCTTCTACTGGTAATTTAAGAACATCATACAAACGGAATTGGTCTTGATTTTTAACATACATATTTTTATACCTGTAGGCATATGTTAGAAAACAGGTGGAACCCTTGTATGAACACTTCAAAAGTCTAACAAACTGGACGGATGTCGCAAAAGGACATACTGACCAGTAAGTCATAGGCATATAGGCATGATAAGTCTTCAATGTTTAGATTTGTTCCAACGAATTTATGTCTTCATCTATGCAGATATAACCAAGTAAATGCACTCAGAGTTGCTTGCAGCACTGGTCTAAAAGACTGTAACACTCTAGTCTCAACATGGTTCGAAGAGTGGATGAACAATTCAGCCGTCAACCCGTGAGTTTCACTCAGGAATAAAAACTGAGTTCATTGTAACCTCATAGTTAAAAACTATCCTGAAGCAGATTCCTTTTGTTTCTTAGTTAAATTAGATAATACTACTTATAAAAATATCATTACTTATAATCAATATTCAATATATATATAATCAATATATATCAATATTAATTGCCAATATTATCATCAATCAATCAGTCAGTCATCTATAATTGCTAATTTGTTTTATAAGCATATTCAGAAGTGATCGACCAATATGGGTTTTTAATGGCCAATGCCGATATCTAGACATCAGGGTGGCCGATGGTTGATACATTGACGATATATATTAAACATTTTAATTAAAGTAAATAATATACACAAAAGTGCTGAATTTACATTAATTCTACACAATAATTACTCAACATTCACAAAAAAATAAATAAATACTGTAAGTAAAATACTGGCCAGTTAATCAGCTTCGCCGATATATTGGTCTGTCACCAATTTTCAGTATTTTCAGTACATTTATAGATCATAATAAAGGCAGCAAATTATCTTAAAGGGTTAGTTCACCCAGAAATGAAAATTCTCTTATCATTATGCCATCCCAGATGTGTTTGACTTTCTTTCTTCTGCTGAACACAAACTAAGATTTTTAGAAGAATATCTCAGCTCTGTAGGTCCATAAAATGCAAGTGAATGGTGGCCAGGCCTTTGAAGCTCCAAAAAGTAGATGCAGTCACCATAAAAGTAATCCATATGACCCCAGTGGTTTAATCCATGTCATCTAAAGTGATCCAGTTGGTTTTGGGTAATAACAGACCAAAATGTAACTCCTTTTTCACTGTAAATCTTGACAGCAGAATCCTTGGCGGTCATGATTTCAAGCTTGATTACACTTCCTATATTTTGGTCTGTTCACACCCAAAACCAACTAGATTGCTTCAGAAGACATTGATTAAACCTCGGGAGTCCTGTGGATTACTTTTATGCTGACTTTGTCTCCTTTAGGAGCTTCAAAGGCCTGATCACTATTCACTTGCATTGTATGGACCCACAGAGCAGAGATATTCTTCTAAAAATCTTTGCTTGTGTTTTGCTGATGAAAGAAAGTCATACACATCTGGGATGGCATGAGGGTAAGTAAATGATGAGAGAATTTTCCTTTTTGGGTGAACTATCCCTTTAAATTAGTAGATCAACAGAAAACTACCATTTTCATAATTTGTTGCTTTAAATTTTCTCTGCATCAGTATTAAAGCCAACTTGAGGTCTACGGTGTACTGCAGCGCCATTGCTGCAGGAGGTGCTAAGGAATGGGACTTTGCCTGGGAAATGTTCAAAAAAGCCACCATTGCCTCAGAGGCAGAGAAACTGAGAGCTGCACTGGCATGTGCCACTCAGCCCTGGTTACTGAACAGGTAAGCTCACTGTAGGCTGACTAGGTCTTACTTTTCTCATGTGCATTGCATTTAGTCCATCATGCTAAATGCCTGTTATTTAATTTATTTTGTAGGTATCTGGGATACGCTTTGAATGCAACTCTAATTCGGAAGCAAGATGCCACCTCTACCATTATCAGCATTGCAAGCAATGTGGTTGGCCAACCTTTGGCTTGGGACTTTGTTAGGGCCAACTGGGAATACATTTTCAATCAGTGAGTTGGACTTTGATACTGAAGGATTACGTTCTTATTTGCTTATACATTTTGACAGCCCTGTTTTGTAATGTACTGTTCTATCTTTCCCCATTAGATATGGAGGTGGATCTTTCTCTTTCTCCAATCTGATCAATGGTATAACAAAGAGATTCTCAACTGAATTTGAACTGCAACAGGTATGTGATCTTCCCCAGGACTGGTTTATTTCCTGCAGTCAATAGAGTTTGATGTATACTACATGGCCAAAAGTACAGTATGTGGGCACCCCCTTCTACTGCAATTAATGGGTTTGGCTAAGCCCCTTAATTTCAGTGAAGACCAATCTTTCAAATGCTCAACAAGCACATATAGGTGTGGTGTTGTACCATCAATCCAGCATGATAAAGAGGAAGAAACAATGACTAACAATTTAACAAATGTCGTCTTGCACAGCAGATTATTATACCTAAATGTTCTATTTTACACCCTGTGAAATAATCAGTTTCCCTATTTCATAAACACAGCTGATTCAGTTCAGGGATGACAATGCTGATGTAGGCTTTGGTTCAGGCACCCTCGCCATCGAGCAGTCCATCGAGAGGACTAGAGCAAACATCAGATGGGTCAAAGACAACAAGGAATCCGTCTTGAAATGGTTCAGTGATGAGTCTAAATCACAATAATGCACATAATGTAGCTTGTTTGCTCTGATGAGGAGAGGAAAATTGGGACTCATTGTTTTGCTGGGCCTAGATGGTTAGAGCATGAAAGGAAATGGCTATTTATTCTCCATGATGTTCTAGATTGTAATATTTTCCAGAGGTACTTTCTTCCTATGATGCTGTATACTTTATAAAGACTTTCCTTAAAGAATGCTTAGTGTTATGATTGTTAATTTTTTCCACTTTAATATTTTTGTAAAAATTTGATTTTTCTAATGTGTAAACTTTTTTGTTAAATGTATTATTTTGGTATTTTGTTCAATGAAAATAAACAAAGTTTTTGAAACACTGAGTTTTCTTTCTATGTATATGAGTAATTAATGATATCCAACTAAACCCTTACACTTTTATGAAATCAGCACCGTTGTTTAACTGTCATACCTACATCTCTAAACTAGTTTTACTTTGTTTTTTTCTAGACAATTTTAGAACTTTGTATTGTGGTACTTTATGGGACTGTATCATTCAGATAAATCCCTTGTGTTGCAGCATTCCTTATTTGCAAATAAATAAATTAAAAGTTATGTTCATTAGTTATGATCATCGATTAACTAGTAATTTCAGAATATTAGGGATGTAAAAAATATTGTATCATATCGTACATTACAATGCTCTCAATATGATAGCGTATGTATCATTCAATACATGCAGTAAATTACATAACTGGTAGAGGTAATATGGCTACTGTTTTAGAAGTGTTTAAAACCAAGCAGTGCAACACTGAAAGCCTCAAAATACAGTCTCCTTTCTGGAGAGGCAGTGTTGAGTGCTCACAGCCTAGTAGTATCCAACTGCAGAACAGAGCAGCCAGTAAAGGTAAGAACGCCAGTGAAGGTGTTTACAACAACGTGGAATCGAGTCAGGGGAAAGTATGTGTGATAGTGACAAAAGAACAACACAGCTGCACAAAAAAACAGTGAACAGAACTTACTAAACATTTTGTAGTCGAAGAATTTATACATTTCTATGCCCAGCCTTATTTTTTTAAGGTTTTTGGACTGGTGCCAGTTCACAGTGTAGTTCACATGATAGAATGTACCATTGCTCATCACTGCTGGTCAGGACAAAAACTCTGATTACCATAGAAAATATACCTTTTATTGCGTGTCTTTTGCCATCAGGTTAGGACACGGTGTGACTGTGGCTGCCTATAGCCTCCTCTATGTTTATGTTTAATTTCTGAGTTCTCTATTCAAAAAAATAAGTCTGGGCACAGAAATGCATCAATTCTTTGTCTACAAACTCTTCAGACATGTTTAGTAAGTTCTGTTCTCTGTTTTGTGTGCAGCTGTGTTGTGTTCTGTAGTCACTATCGCTGTGGAGAACCTGTTTTTAAACAAAATGAGTTTTCGCCTCAATGTCGCAAGGGGTCTGCGTGAACTGTTGCTCTCGTGCCCTTCCATGAACACGCACAGGAGATCAGTGGTCAGTGAACATTTTCACTTAATAATACATTAGGTTTCCGTTTGTTTCTCACCAAACCTTATTATATACTTTCATAACAATCATGAGTCTCATGGAATAATTTATTAGACTTCTGAATTATACATTTGCATCCTTTTGAAGCTTGAAGATGTATGACATCACTGAGCTTTTTTTTTTCTTCACAATTTCTCCCTTTGAGTTAACAAAAAGAAAGAAAGAAACTCATAAAGGGTAATAACAACACAGGGGTGAGTAAACAATGACTGAATTATAATCCTTTAATAAAAACATAAAACTTGTAAGTTTTTCTCATAACAATCTGCTGATAATTGCAGTGCTTTTGTTTAAGTTACTTTTGTATGGAGCTCTGCTTTTTGTAACTGATGTCAGACACTGTTGTGTCTCTTAAGATTTAAAATACATTTGTGTCGAATCCTAGAATAAGTTTAAGCAAAACATTTGTGGGCACTGTATTTTATAATATTGTATTATATTGTGAGGCTTCTGCATCGCATTGTATCGTATAGTGAAAATTGTGTATCGTTGCCTACAAAATATGGCCTAATCTTTCAACAAATACCAAACATCAATCTGTATTTTAAATATAAACAGTTTTATTCACAGAAAACATTTTGGATTTGGGGGTGATACTGTACATCAGCTCATGTAAATCCATGCTACCCAAATGATTATGACGTTGCTGTGTTGCTGAAAATGCTTCTTGCCATGGTTCTCACCACCACATTTTTATCGAGGAGTAATGGCTGCATAAATATGTCAGGGAAGACACATGCTATAATATATTATCTCCATGCACGTCAACTTATCATGTTCTCAAATTCTTTCACTGGATACTCTCAATGTTAATAGGTAAGCCATTATACCCTTTGGGAGGAGAGATGATGGAAAAATTAAATACAGTAAAATGCTCCTCAAAGTTTGGTCTGATCTCTGTTGACTTGAGATGAATTCGACAAGGAACATGGCGAGAATCTATTTCAGTGCAATGTGTGTTGGTTGCATTCTACTGGGGATTGCATCAGTGGCCACCATTGTTGGGTTGTGGGCAGTTCAGCTTCTTCCTTAAATAGAACCTACTAGTGAGCCATGGAGTGAGTACCGTCTCCCAGACACTCTGGTTCCACACTCCTACAATGTCAGTCTCTGGCCTCAACACCAGGAAAACACTGATGGCCTCTTTGTCTTCACTGAAAAGTACAGTGTGGTCTTCAAATGTGTGAAGGAGACAGCTTAACCTGACCTCAACAGATAGACATCTGGCGAGACTATTGGCACATGGTACCTCAGTGGTGCCCTCAATACAGAAAACCTGGATGGAGGAGACAACACAGTAACTTTTCATACAGCTGAAGGACAAACTGAAACCTGGAGACTTTTATGTGCTTTTTACAGAGTTTGTTGGGGAGCTTGCAGATGAGCTGGCAGGGTTCTACCAGAGTGAATACGATGAGAATGGAGTAAAATTAAGTCCAACAATAATTGTTTAAAGTGAACTCAGATCTGCAATAATACAAAATACAAAGGTACATGGTAAATTCTCAGGTGGCAGATGGCTAATCTAAGCTATTAAGATCAGCATCAAGGCCATTGCAATGAGCAGGTCACATGCTTGTTTGATGAGTCTCTTAATAGCTTTATGTCCGTTTAACCTTTGTACCATTATCTGAAAGATGATGATTACTTACTGGATCTATAAAGCTTTACAATTTGTATTACATAACACATATAAGGATTTCCCAGCCATGCATGATTAAATCATCATGTTTTTTAACATGTTTCGTTGCTCACAAAAATGGCATAATAACAATCCTACTCTTATTGTATGTTTTCTACCTACCATTGGTGTAAATGTTGAGGACACTGTCTGTATGTTAGTGTGATATAATTAGAATTATTTTCTCCAGGATAGTTGCAACCAGCCAGATGCATCCCACACATGCTCGCAAAACTTTCCCATGTTTCGATGAGCCTGCAATGAGAGCGGTTTTCTGCATTATTCTCACCCATGACAGAGGAACCGTGGCCCTGTCCAATGGAATGGAAATTGGTCAGTTCTCTTCACACACACTTAATATTAACTATCCATGTAAATGACAGCCGTGAACAAGGCCCGAACACGATCACTTGTCTAATGTAAGTTAGTAGTCTGTACTGAAAATCAAATATGTGTGGTTCACAGCATGATAGTAGATACAACACAGCATTAGTTTTAAAAATATGTAAGCAATTATGATCAAAATATTACTCAGATGTAATTGAGATTGAGCTGCATCCATGCATTTAAACATACCTCGTGTTTTTCATGTAGAGAAAGCGGACACCATTATTGATGGCCAAGCTGTTACGGTGACAACGTTTGAATGCACAAAGAAAATGTCCTCCTATCTATTAGCTCTGGTTGTCATTGACTATCCAAATGTTACATCAGCTGAACACACTTTGGTACGTCCATCATATTTAAAAAAATTTTTACAGCTGGAACGATCAATAAAAGTTTCAGATGTGCTGTACAACTGTTTAACAAGATAAAAGGCTCACATTTATTGGCCACAAAATGTGCCTTAAAGCATATATTCTCGTAGTGCAATGACTTAATTATGTTTACTCTGAATAGATAAGGATATGGGCCCGTAAGAAAGTTATTGAAGATGGCCATGGTGATCATGCCCTGAGTATAACTGGACCAATTCTCAAGTTCTTTGAGAAGTATTACAGTGTACCATATTTACTTTCTAATTCAGGTAGGTTTTTGAAATAACTGCTGTCCATTTTTGTTAGAACTCTACACAAGTGATCCATACAGTATGTGCTTCAAGAAACTGATTATTTATTGTGGCTGCTTACAAGTAAGACAAAACATTTCATTCCTAAAATTAAACTCAACTGTACAATGTTGGTGAGGCAGAGATCTATATCAGGGATGTCCCATCCATCATCAACATTTTGGAATGTGGTGAGTTTTTACAAACTAATGAACTTGTCAAACACATGTTTACATGCAGTGCATAAAACACTGTCCAATTTTTATTTTTATTTTTTATCCCCTTTTCTCCCAATTTGGAATGCCCAATTCCCACTACTTAGTAGGTCCTTGTGGTGGCGTGGTTACTCACCTCAATCCGGGTGGTGGAGGACAAGTCTCAGTTACCTCTACTTCTGAGACCTTCAATCCGCGCATCTTATCACGTGGCTCATTGTGCATGACACCGCAGAGACTCCGCATGTGGAGGCTCATGCTACTCTCCTCGATCCACGCACAACTTACCACGCACCCCATTGAGTGCGAGAACCACTAATCGCAACCACGAGGAGTTACCCCATGTGACTCTACCCTCCCCAGCAACCGGGCCAATTTGGCTGCTTAGGAGACCTGGCTGGAGTCACTCAGCACACTCTGGATACGAACTCGTGACTCCAGGGTTGGCAGTCAGCGTCAATACTCGCTGAGCTATCCAGATCCCAAAACACTGTCCAAATTTAACTTTCAGCCACACCTGCCAATATGAGAACATTACAGACCATTAAAAGCCAATAGACCTCATTCACAGCAGCACCATCTTTGATTTTTGACAGGAATGAAAACAAGGCTGTTACCATCTCTTCAATGACATGCACTGTATATTGCTATCTAAAAGTTCCTAGATTACATCTAGTTTTCCTCAACTCATGTTGTCTGGAGTTTTTTTGTCTTCTGGAACTTTTTGGAAATATATTTTTCAATGTATCTGTAGTAGAACGATCTAATAACTGTACTACAACCCATTGAAGAGACTACATTTATCCCTCACAGCCTTGCTGTCATTCCCATAAAAAATCAAAGATGGCCCTACTGTGAATAAGGTCTATATATTGCCATCCCTGGAATAATTTAAATAACCACAAAATATCAGTTTAATTGTTTCCTCTTTTATTTTTGCCACAGATAAGTGCTCAACAATATGCTGATAACTATCAGAAATATGCTCATTCTAAAAACCTGATAACACAACAAAACCGTGTTTAATGGTTTTAATGTTGTTGGTTTATTAAGCGTAATTGGTGTAAGATCGTATGTAAGCGTATCTACTGGTCTGACCAATTGTGATTTTGCTCCTCAGTCCTTATATTCTCGTTTTGTTGGCTGGTGTCCATGTGGACAAAAATTACAGTTGTTGGTACCTTCCCAGTAAGGTCAAAATGTATGCTGTAATGTTGAATTATGCTGATTACTACCAAAAATCAGCTATTTAAAAAAATCAGACAAATAAATCTGCATTTAGGAATGGTCGGCTTATTAAGCATAATCGGTATGAGAACGTGCATGAAAACTGTCTGACTTATTCAGTTGACCGTTTATGCTTATGTCAGGAAGTGTTTTGAAATAAAATTATTTAATTAAATTATTTCAGACATTGAACGCATTTACATGCACACCAAATTGCTGATTACTCCCAAAATCAGCTTTTTTAAATAATCCGACAAAGCAAGAAATCCGCGTTTACATGATATTTAAATAACGCGTTATTCTTTGCTTTTGACATCAAACCGTGAAAAGGCATGGGCACAACATGCACGCACATTGGATAAGCCCGTAAGAATGCCATAAAGGTGTTTACATGCAACGTAAAATCGGTGTAATGATAAAAAATCTTTCCGTGTCGATCGGTTTATTCTTACGCCATTCATGCTATGAACGTACCTCTTTTCTTTTTTCTGAATGTGTGCCCACATATAAGCATGCATGTTCACATAAAAATAAAAATAAAAATGATCTTTCTCTTCTTGCCTTTTCCCTTTTCAATCTCCCAGAAAGACCTGGAGATCCTCAAAGATGTACACCGAGTTTTTGTTGTGAATGCTCTAGCCTGCTCTCATCCCCTGTCTTCTAAAGAGGAAGACATTATAAGACCAGAGCAGATCAGTGAACAGTTTGATGCAGTCTCTCAGCAAGGTGCAAAGAATTGTCATAACCTTGCCTTTGGTGAATACTAGAGGACTAAATGAGCTGTTAAACTCAGTGTTGTGCTCTTTATTTTATTTTATTTTTTTTATCTGTAGGGTGCATGAGAGCTGAGAATGCTCTCAGACTTTCTCACTGAACCTGTTTGTCCAAGGGCTAAATGTTGAGTAATTTACAGTTCAGTTATATAACATCCGATATTTCTGTGTATTGTTCCTCATTTTCTTGTTTAAGCTCTAAATGTGTCTGTTTCCCCACTTTTAAAGACATAGCTCAAGATGTTTGCCTAACAAAACACAGTAGTTGAAGACCTGTGGATGCATCTTCAAACTGTAAGATACATCAAATATAAAAAACTCTGTTCTCATAATAAATCAAAATAATGACTGAACAAATATTAAAATATTTTATATAATAATTAAATCTCCCCACGCAAGCCTGACTCACTTAAATTTGGCAATGCTGTCATCTAGTGGTGGAGTGTCAGCACATTGAATGTAATCACTCTCATTTTACCCCATCAGGCAGTTAACAGGACTGGAACAGCTCTTCCCTTAAGTTTCAAAGAAATCATGGACCATTAGGTTCTTCAAATGGGCTTCCAAGTAATCAACACCACGACAGGCCAAGTCTGCAGAAGCACTTCTTTCTGGATCCTCACTCCATAGTGGAGTGACCGTCTACATTCAAGTAGGGCTGCAACAACGAATCGGTAAAATTGACAATTATCGATAATGGAAATCATCGACAACTCATTTAATTATCGATTAGTTGGATATATGCGATGAGCACGGAGAAGCTCCTTCAGTGACGTCACTTTACAGACCAGTGAATTTTTTTTTTGCATGATGAGTCTTGTTTGAAAAATTTCTCAGTTACGTACGTAATCTCGGTTCCCTGAGACAAAGGTAATGAGACATGGCGTTTTGCTAATGCATATGGGGAGTGTCCTTCTACACGACTAGTTGAAACCTCTCTACAATAAAGCCAATATTCTAATATTGGCTATGGTGTTTGAGACCCGCCCTTTTAGGTGCAAAGCTGTCTGCTATAAAAGCAAGCACGCAAACACCATCCCTCAGAATTTTCTGACAGAGGGACAAAGAGCACATCGCTCACACCTCAAAGAACTCCGAGTCTTGTAGTGCGGCCAGCATTCACAATGTCTCATTCCCTTCGTCTCAGGGAACCGAGGTTGTAACGTGTACATATGTAACCGAGACATTCCCTTACAACTCAGTACACTTGACATTGCGTTTTGCTAATACATATGGGGAACAGAATCCCATCACGCCGCACTACATGACATAACATCCCAGAGAGGAGACATGACGCCGCAGTCTCGCGGGACAGCGATGGACATGAGTATGCCGCAGTGAGTGACCTTCATGTTTGGCCTGGAGGGGAGTACTCAGAATGGATTTATGAACTATGGTCATACAGTATGAATTAACCCCTTCACAAACCCGCTCGGGAAGGAAGTTTATTTATAATGAAAGTGCTTGTGAATTTATGTTAAATTACAATGTCCTGAATGCAGGTGGTTGTGGAAAATGATGGGGAGCCCACACTTAAAGGGAGGGGCATAAGTAAATGTTTGGCAAACTAAATAGTAAGTGCTCTAAACAGAGACGACTTGTGAAGAGAGAGACATTACATCTAGGTTGTAAAACCTTGCAAATGGGTTTTGAGAAGACCATCCTGCTGCAAAACATATGTCTTGTAAAGACACACCATTCATCAATGCACAAGAGGAGGCCATGCCTCTAGCTGAGTGTGCTCAACACCAATTGGGTAAATCTTACCCTGCGACTCGTAAATCAGGGCAATCGCATCAACAATCCAGTGAGAAAGTCTTTGCTTGGAGACGGACATTCCTTTCGTGCATCCTCCATAGCACACAAGAGCTGATCAGATGATCCACATCTGAATTAAATGAAGGAGGGAAGAAGGCTTGAAGGTGAACCACCTGGCTCTGATGGGTGTGGTTAGAACCTAAGGCACATAGCCTTTTCTGGGTTTGACAGTGGCTTTTGAAAATCCGGGGCCAAACTCCAGACATGAATTGTCAGTTGATAGCGCATGTAAGTCACCGACCCATTTTACTGAGGCCAGAGCCAGCAGTAGTGCGGTCTTAATAGAGAGCATGTGCAAATCAGTGGCTCGAAGGGAGGCCCTGTGAGCGCTTTTAGGACCAAAGTTAGGTCCTAGGTCAGGACTGTAGCGGCCGAGGTGGATTTAATCATCTTGCTTCTCTATGGAACTTTATGATTAAATCATGTTTGATTATAGTGGCACCGGCTTCAGGTGCGTGATATGCAGATATAGTCACCACATAAACTTTGAGTGTTGACGGAGTGAGTCCTGCATCTAATCACTCTTGAAGAAATGTGAGAATTTCATGTATGGGGCAGATTATTCGGTCTTTGCCATGTGAAAGACACCAAGCAGTGATCACATTCCATTTAGAGGCGTCTCATGGATGGTGCTCTGACCTGTAAAATGGTGTTCATGACTGAATGCGTCAGTTCTGGCACGTTCAGCGCACTCCGTTCAGTGGCCACAAATGCAGGTTCCACAGCTTGCTTTGGGGATGCCAGATTGTGCCTTGCGCCTGAGAAAGGAGATCCCTCCTCAGTGGTATTTCCCATGGCAAGCCATATAACATCTCTATCATTTCCGGAAACCATGGCTGATTGGGCCATTTTGGCACAACCAATAGAATCGTTTCCTTGTCCTCTACTCACACCGGGTGAAACACATATTTGCGTATCTCCTGCCATTTGTGGGCCATTGCGTCTGCTCACAGCAGGGCTTGGGACTTCGAGTACCAGAGTGGACAGTGGTTGTTCTCCACTGAGGCAAATAGATCGATTTATGCTTTGCTGAATATTTACCAAATCCTCAGGACAGTCTGAGGATGAAGTCTCCATTCGCCCGGTATCACCCCTTGGCGTGACAATAGGTCCGCACCGTAATTCAGATGGCCTGGGACATATGTTGCTCTGAGGGAAAGGAGATGACACTCGCTTCACAGGAGGAGGTGACACGTCAGTCTCATCAATAGCGGTGAATAAATTCCGCCTTGGTGGTTTATATACTCCACAACTGTCATGTTGTCAGAGCGAACCAGAACATGACTGTTCGCTATTTCTTACTGAAAAACCTTCAAGGCTAGGAATACAGCCGATAGCTCTAGGCGGTTTATATGCCACACCCTCTTCGCACCTGTCCAGGTGCCGAAAGCTGGGTGTATATCGCACACCACCCCCAAACCTGTTTTGGAAACATCCATAGTCACCACTTTCCACCTGAAAAGCATAACACCTCACTGTCCAAGGTGCTAGAGCAGCTATACAGTGGCAAGATATGGTGATGCGCATGCGCCCATGGCTTGAGCCAGCACTGAAGAGGTCTCGTGTAAAAGACCTAATGGAATGATGGTGGATGCCACCACCATAAACCCCAGTGCTTTTTGAAACAGCTTCAGTGGAAGTGCTCTCCCCAGTTCGAACTGAGACAGACACTGTAGAATGGCCTGAATGTGCTCGCTCGTGAGGAGTCGAGATGGACTCTCAAAAAGGAGATTTGCTGGCTGGGGGAGAGCGTGCTCTTCGCCCAGTTGACATTGAGGCCCAAGCTGTTTAGATGCTGAAGCAGTAAGTCTCTGTGCTGGCATAACAGAGCCTCTGATTGGGCCAGTAACAGCCAATCATCAAGGTAGTTCAAAATGCACACGATGCTCAGTTTCAGAGGGGCGAGAACCGCATCAATGCACTTTGTGAACGTACGAGGAGACAGCCTGAAGGGCAGGGCTTTGAATTGGTATGCCATTCCGTCTAATGTGAATCCCAAAAACATCCTGTGATGTTGTACAATTTGGACATGAAAGTACGCATCTTTCAGATCTATCGACGCAAACCAATCGTGTAGGCAGATGTGCGATAAGATCCGTTTCTGAGTAATCATTTTGAATGGGCACTTTGCGAGTGTGTGATTCAAATGTCACAGATCTAGGATTGGCCGAAGCCCACCGCCTTTCTTTGGGAAAATAATGGCTGTAAAACCATTTTTGGGTTTGACAATTTGGAACAAACTCTATCACACTTTTCACAAGGAGATTGTGTATTTCAGCTCGTAACACTGGCGTGTCTTCAGACAAAACCATGGGTATATATATCTTGCATAATTATGTATTTTTCAGCTTGGCAGAATTATTAATATTTCTATTCTAGGAGGTCACGTGACGCCATGCAAGGAGCAGACGTGTGAGTGACAAGCTCTGCGCACTTTGCTGAATTTTCGATTATTTTCATGTTATAATCTGGTGAATTTTGACCCAGATGAATACACCCAGTTACACATTTGCCCTTTGTTGCAAAACATGGCAAAGTAGTCAAAATCCTCGGGCTCTGGAGATATTAAAAGACACTTACGTGTTCAGGATGAAAGCCCTGACAGGCCTACAGACCGGGGACTCAATTTGGATGGCACGGCGGGAGAAGGAATCCAGCGTCAGTTGTCCAACATGTCGGTGATGTTGACGAAGATTCTTGCTGACCTGGAGGATCTCGCTGTAATACGTCGATCAATTACGGCGATGGAAATAAAATTCTCTGAGTTAGCTACAAGAGTGACTGATGTTGAAAAACGAATCGATTTTCTGGAATCTTCGGAGAGGGAATTAACCGACCAAAGTTGATTTGGAACATCTCCTTGAAAAGCTTGAAGATCTTGAGAATAGAAACCGCAGGAATAATGTTCAAATTGTTGGAATTCCTGAGCATGTGGAGGGCAGAGATATGGTGAAATTCCTAGACGAGTTTTTCCCGAGTCTGCTCAACATAACAGGCCACAAGTTGGAAATCAAGCGAGCTCACAGAGTGCCAGCACACAGATCTGCTGAGGGAGACAGACCCAGATCGATTCTGGACAGATTTCTGAGATCATCCGATAAAGATCTTGTGTTGCGCCAGGCAAGGAGCAAAGGGAAGCTTTCTTGGAAGAACCATAATATTTTCTTGTTTCCGGACTTTGCGAGTTCGACAAGAGAGAAAAAGATCTCGTTTGCTCTGATGTTTCCAGCAAAACTGAGAATAGAAACGAAGGTTGGTCGCAAAGTATTTACATGTCCAAATTTGGCAATGTCTTTTATTGAATCAATGTCTGAGTAAACCATTAGATGTTTCTCATGTGAGTGGGCCTGACTCGCTGTACTTACTCTTGAGGAAGCTGGGCGACATTTTAGGTTTTTTGCGTTGTCTCCGCCTAGCGGCTGGAGCTTGTTTTGTGAATAACACTTTCCTTAAAGAAACTTTTGCATTTAAGTTCCCGGACAGATTTAGTGTGGACACTATGGATGACCGCAAAATATCTACATGCTCACACAAAGGATGTCTTTTATAAAGTTGACGTATTGTGTAAGTCATGGTATATACTTTTATGCGGCCTCCGAGTGAATTGACTCGACCATCCAGGGAACCGGGATGCCGGTTTTGTTTCCTTTTGTGTTGGCTCCGCCTAGCGGCTGGAGCTTGTTCTATTGAATAACACTCCTTTCCAACAGCTGTGGATTAATCTGTTCGTTCTTCGTACTTACTCCTCCTGCTGGCTGTAGTTTGTTTTGTTGAGTTTTTTTTACGGGACATTGGAATGAATATGTCATCCGTTGAACTCATAACAGCTGGCTCACTGAACATTTGTTTGTCTGACCGAGGAATCTGAATGGTTTTATATCAGCTGGAATTTGTTTTGTGGAAGATCACACCTTTGAGACAGTTCTGTGAATTAATCTACATGTCCTTTGTGTTCATTCTTCCTATTGACTGGGTTTATTTTACAATGTATTTTCTGTTATGTAATTTTGCCTCACAAATTTGTGAGGCAAAATTGAGCAATCCGATGGCAAAGTTGTCATGGGGACTCGTGGGCGTTGATGGACCTTTTGAGTTTAGAGGGATTGTCGCCGGTTGGCGCTGTCGTGCGCGGGGTTAATGTGCACATTTTTCTTTTTTCTGTTTGTTTTGTTCGGGGGTTGTTTCACTAATGGGGAATGTGGTCTGTATAATTTTGTTTTTGACACACAGTTTATTTATTTTTTTATTATATCAATATGTCAAATGTTAATATGAGTGGATTGTCTCTCTCCACATGGAATGCAAATGGGTTGGGGCACCCCATTAAAAGCAGGAAGGTTATTTCTTTTCTTAAATGTAAGAAATATGATATAGTGTTTCTTCAAGAAACACATCTCTCCCCGCAGGAAGCTGAAAAATTTGGGAAGATATGGGGTGGGCATGTTTTCTTTAGTGCTTGCTCAAGTAAGAGCAAGGGAGTCATTAAGTATTGGTAAATAAACATCTACAATTAAAATGTCTCAAACAGACTAAAGATAAATTAGGAAGAGTAATTATTGTGTTAGTTGAAATTCAAGGGCAAAGGTTGATTTTGGCTAATATTTACGCACCTAACGCTGATGATCAGGGCTTTTTTATAGATCTTGAAGGGATGTTGCAAGTCGCTGGCACCCCTCATGATATAAAATTGGGAGGAGACTTTAATCTTTTGATGGACTCCGTCCTTGATCATAGTGAAGCAAAAGTCTGTAAACCACCTAGAGCAACATTGACGCTTCACAGGATGTGTAAAAATCTTGGTCTTATGGATATTTGGAGACTTTTGAACCCATCTGGAAGGGACTATACATTTTTTTCATCAGTCCATAAGATTTATTCTAGAATAGATTTTTTTTTATATCCAAATCCCTCATTTCATCTGTTGTTGATTGGAAATATCTTAGTCTCAGATCATGCCCTGGTGAGTTTAAAAGTGTTGCCATATACAGAGAAAAAGAAATCATATAGTTGGCACCTTAATGTGTCCCTTTTACAAAATCCTGATTTCCAACAAATGTTAAAGACTGAAATCAGTGTTTATATGGAGACCAACTGGTCTTCAGTATCCTCTGTGGGCGTGGCCTGGGAGGCACTTAAGGCGGTTCTTAGGGGTCGGATCATACAGTATGCCTCATTCATTAAAATATCCAAGGCACAAGAACTTGTGGAGTTGGAAGGGAATATTAAAAGTGCCGACGCAGAGCTGAAGCGCCGAATGTCGTCTGATGGCCTCAGAGAATTGACTTGATTGAAGTACAGATATAATACTATTTTGTCACGGAAAGTGGAGTTTTGGTTATTCAGGGCAAGACAGTTATACTTTGAGTCAGGGGACAAAGCAGGGAAGCTTTTGGCTAGATATAAAAGCAGAGAGAGTCTCTTTCTATCATTCCCTCAGTGAAATCTGCTTGTGGTGATATATTTACCTCGGCTATTGATATTAATAATGCCTTTAAAGAGTTCTATTTTGATCTTTATAGTTCCAGGTCTTCATCCACTGATGAAGATATTAGGAACTTTGTGGAACCATTAGAACTTCCTAAACTGACAACTGAGCAAAAAAACTCTCTTGATTCTGAGATAAACTTGGAGGAGCTTGACAAGGTAATTAAAGCCTTGCCTACAGGCAAGTCTCCGGGGCCTGATGGCTTTTCCTCTGAGTTTTTCAAATCTTTTGCTACAGAACTGGCTCCAATTTTGTTAGAAGTTTATACTGATTCATTAAAGAATGGAAAGCTTCCGCCAACCATGACACAAGCCCGGATCAGTCTGATTTTAAAAAAGGACAAAGATCCAAGCAAGTGTAAAAGTTACCGCCCAATTTCCCTGATCCAGTTAGATGTAAAAATTTTGTCCAAAATTCTGGCTAATCGATTAAGTGAAGTTATGACATCACTTATACATATAGATCAGGTGGGATTTATTCGGGGCCGCAGCTCTTCTGATAAAATCAGGCGGCTCATCAATATTATGTGGTCAGTAGCGAATGATCAATCTCCGGTTGCTGCCATCTCTCTTGACGCCGAAAAGGCATTTGATATGGTAGAATAGGATTATCTTTTTAAGATTTTGGAAATGTATGGGTACGGGAGTACATTTATTGGTTGGATTAAGTTACTTTATAGACAACATGTAGCAGCGGTATAAAGAAATGGGTTAATTTCAGATTAGTTTACTTTAGATAGGGGCACCCGGCAGGGTTGCCCTCTTTCCCCATTATTGTTCTGTCCTGCCCTGGAACCATTAGCAGCCGTGACAAGAAAAGAGGATGATTTTCCAGGGGTGACGGCGGGAGGTGTGGCGCATAAGCTTCTGCTTTATGCAGATGATATTTTGTTATTTGTCTCTGACCCCACTAGATCTGTGCCTTGCCTCCACAGAATTATTAACTCCTTTTCCAAATTCTCAGGATACAAAGTCAGTTGGTCTAAATCCAAAGCTTTGGCTTTGACAGCGTACTGTCCAGTAATGGCCTTCCAGCCGGGTGCCTTCCAGTGGCCCAAACAGGGAATTAAGTATTTGGGAATTTTATTCCCAGCAAATTTGTCTGATTTAGTCAGAGTTAATTCTGATCCCTTAATAAAAAGGTTTTCGAACGATGTGGGCAGGTGGGCTTCGTTACACTTATCTATGATTGGGAAGGTTAATGTTATTAAAATGAATTGTATTGCAAAATTCAACTACCTGCTACAGTCTCTCCCTGTAGATGTCCCCCTCTCTTATTTCAAGCAATTTGATAGTATCGCGAAGTCCTTCATTTGGAATGGTAAACGTCCCAGGTTAAATTTCAGTAAATTACATAGGCCGATTGAAAAAGGTGGATTAGACCTACCCAAGATTTTGTTTTATTATTATGCATTCAGTCTTAGACATTTGGTTCATTGGTCGCTTCCACCTGAGAGAGCTCCTCCATGGTTTTGTATTGAAAAGGAAGTTCTTGCCCCTATCTCGCCACTGCAAAGCCTTTGGATTAAACTAGCTGGAGAGGTTAAGTCGCACCCCGTTATTTTGCATTTGCACTCGATATGGACAAAAGTGTCCAGAGTGTTTAATTCTGATATTTATTTAAATGTAGCCTCGAGCATATGGCTGAACCCTAAACTATGTATTAATAAGTCCCCTTTCTGTTGGTCAGATTGGATTGTTAGGGGGGTTAATACACTTGGTGACCTGTATGAGGGTGGAGTATTGAGATCTTTTGAAAATTTGATTCAACATTTTGGGATTCCCAGATCTCAATTTTATAAGTATTTACAGCTGCGCCACCTGCTCTGCTCTATTTTTGGGAGTGGCATATACCCCCCTAGAGCAGCAGATACTCTGGAAGTGGTGATTGCTGCTTTTGGGAAGGGTCATGAGGCATCAGTGTATTACTCCCTGTTAATTCAGAGTCTGGGGGACGGAGCTTTAAATTCTCTCAAAAGATTATGGGAGGAAGATTTAAATTTGTTATTGGAGGAGGGAGAGTGGGCTAGGATCCTAAAAAGCATCAGGTCTGCATCTAGAGATGCAAGGGTTCGCCTCATGCAATTTAAGATTTTACATAGATTTTATTGGACACCCTCTAGATTGTACAGGATTGGTCTTAAAGACCCACCTGCTGGCGATGCCAGTCAGAAGACGGGGACATAACCCATGTTTTTTGGGGTTGTATTAAAATTCAGGAATTTTGGTTGAGGATCCAGCGTTTTGTGTGTGACGTACTGGACACTCAGTTTTCATTTTGCCCCAGACTTTGTATTTTGGGTGATGGAGGGGTCCTGAATATAGGAGATATATATATGAAAAGCTGGATACTAACCAGAGTGATGATTGACAGACAGCTAATCCTTAGGGGTTGGAAGTCAACTGATGCACCCTCATTTCGTGAGTGGTTCACCGAGTTGGGTAAAGTGGCAGCTTTCGAAGAGATGACTTCCAGACGGCAGGGAAACCTGTCGAGTTATGGCAGAAAATGGGGCAGTTATTTGTCTCATTTGGAGAGGTCCTAGCGGGGAGCAGTGGAGGGAGACAATTTTATTTATTTATTTTTTTTTTTAATTTTTATTCTTCTTTCACTATATGTTGAACTTTGTCTTTTTTTTTTATGTACTATTTGTTTGTCTGTTTATATGTGGGTATTTATTTTATATTTGTGCTGGTGGGTGGGTGTTATAAAGGGTTTTAAGTTGATTCCTAATGTATAATTTTGTGGTTAAATTTATTCTTGTCTGTCTTGGAATCAATAAAAAATGTTAATAACAAAAAAACAAAAAAACAATTCTATTCTACCATTGCCCTCTGCTGGACTGATTTTTATAGTCCCACTCCATCCCCGACAGACCATTTTACTCTTTAATGAACAGTACTTTTTGTTAAGTTTTACAAGTAAAGGAAAGGAACTGTTTTGTATATGTCCTGAAAGTAATAATAATAAAAATAATAAATTAAAAGTTACCTTTTCATGATTCAGGATTTGTTCAAAGTTTTGTGAGAGTTTGTAAATTTAACCAAATCCATATGCCCTTTATCATTTCTGTTTAATTTTTTTTTTACAATTGTAATGTAATACAGGAAATAAAGTTTTTATCCGATTAATCGAAGAAATAATCGAAGATTATCAAAATAATTGTTAGTTGCAGCCCTACATTCAAGTAAGCATGAAGTCCTCTCCAGAGCTACATAAGAACATATTGTTGTCACTTTGGTCAATTCGCTTTAGTGTGCCCTCTTTCTGATCCTTATAGTTATGAATGGATTGTGCCCATCAAATGGATGAAGGCAGAGCTGGAGCAGTCACAATTTTGGCTCCTGGAAAGAACTGGTATGAATGAACACCCCAAAACATCATATTTTGTCCTTTCTAAGAGTTCCTTTTAAATTATTAAAGCCCTTAAACAATCATGGAGTTATAGAGGCTCAAAATGGAACATAGAACATTGTGAAACTCAGCATTTCCGTGCACGTATTTTAATATTATATAATGAAATGGGTTACAATTCTTTCTATATGCAGCTTTTCACAGTGAAATGAATACGACTGGAAATGAGTGGGTTTTGGTGAATCTGAACATCACAGGATATTACAGAGTGAATTATGACACTGATAACTGGAAGCGCCTACTAAATCAGTTGACTGAGAATCACACGGTAAAGACACAGAAACACATAAGCTACTGAAATTGCAGAGACTCGGTTCTGATTAATGAAATTGGTCATGTTTAACTCTTTCTTTCTTTCTTTCATTCTTTTTTTTTTTTTTTTTTACAGGCCATTCCAGTCATCAACAGGGCTCAAATTGTGGATGATGCTTTTAATCTCACAAGGTAGAATGGGTAAAACACCATATTTTACAACAGAACATTCTTTTATGCCAGAATATATATTATATAATATTATATTATATTACATTATTAATTTTAATTAATATGAATTCATATTATTAATATTTAAATTCATATTTAATATTAGTTAATATTAATTTATGCACAATCATTTAAAATGAAATCATTTGCATGCTGAATCTAAAGAAAGTTGTTCTTTTTCCAGGGCAAAGATAATTCCTAAGAACTACAAAATACTTATTTCAAGAAAGAGAATACATGCCATGGCAGTCTGCTCTCGAAAATCTGGATTATTTCTACCTTATGTTTACACAAACTGATGTCTATGGGCTTTTACAGGTCTGTTTTTTAAACGATTAACTAAAATCTTTAATATACATTGAATGTACTACTGTATGTATACAAGACATGAACATTTTATGTCAGCATATTGTTTCATTAAAATAAAAGATTTATGATTATGTTTACAATAGGGCACTCTCCATATTTTGGTCTTCCTGTAAAACTTCCTCTAATTTGGGAAGGAACAAACTTGTAAATCATCAAACTATAGACAAAATCTTAAGTGAGTGTCAGTCTGGTCTTGAATGTTTACATAGATCTAATTCAGGTCTCTGTTTGAAAAGATTCACCCCAACTTGAGGTCTACAGTGTGTTGCAGTGCAATTGCTGCAGGTGGCGCTGAGGAGTGGGACTTTGGCTGGTAGATGTTTAAAAATACCACCATTGCTGTAGAAGCTGATAAACTCATGCCATCCCTGGGTTGTACAAAATATCGCAATCTGTTAGAAAGGTTTGCGTTAAAGATTTCATTCTTTGTGACCATATGTTATCTTTTAAATGCTTGTGGTATTTAAAGAAGATCATTGTACAAATGAATATACAAAAAACAGACATTGGCTTGGGAGTTTGTCAGAAAGAACTGGGAGTACATGTTAACAGAGTGAGCTCCATGCATAGCACAATTATTCATATGCACTAGATTTGTACTGTAGAACTGTTAATGGTAACTGTAATGAACTGGAATATACTTTAAATACTGTGTGACCAACCCTGACAAACTGGATGAACCTGCTTTCTTCCCCTAGGTATGGCATTGGTTCATTTAACTTTGCCAACCTTATAAGTAACATAACCAAAACATTCAAAACCCAGTCAGAACTTGAGTAGGTATGTGTACAATTCAGAATTTTCCAAAAATACACAACCAATCTAGTTCTTCATCTGTTTAATGAATGCAATAGCATTGTACTATGCTGGCTGAACATCTCCTCTGAACTCATGTTTGCTCCAAACAACAGTTTTGCTCAGACTGTGTTAAAATCTATCTGTCTGTTTTTCACTTCTCTCAAAATGTGAAAAGCTTTTGCAGTTTAAGAGTGACAATGCAGAGACTGGCTTTGGCTCAGGAACAGCAGCTCTGGAACAGGCTATCGAGAGGACAAAAGCCAATATAAAATGGGTGACTGAAAACCACAGAAAATTCACAGACTGGCTTTACATTTACATTTAGCAGACACTTTTATCCAAAGTGACTTACAGTGCAGTTATTACAGGGACAATCCCCCTGGAGGGATCTGGAGTTAAGTGCCTTGCTCAAGGACACAATGGTGGTGGCTGTGGGGACCAAACCAGCAACCTTCTGATTATCAGTTATGTGCTTTAGTCCACTATGCCACCACCACTCCAGCTTGTGGCTGAATCTGCTTTAGCACATTGGACACTGAACAAATGACATCAGTCTCCTGTGTTTTCTGTGAATGTGATGCTAGAGAAAGAGAGAGAAAAAAAAAAGATTTTATTGTGAGCCAAAAGACTATCTAGTGACTAAGGCTAGTTAGTGTATGTAATAAATTAAGAAAAAATACTTGTTAATGTAGTTTATATAAATAATTAATTAGTAATAAAGTGTATATTAATTGTCCTGTATATGTAATTATAATAAAACAGATAAACATTGTGAGTGAGAGCTGTGATCCATTAACTAACACTTCTCTAATGCAGTGGTTCTCAACTGGTTTCGCTTCAGGACACAGATTTTACATTGAAAATTGAGTAGAGATCCAACACAGCACCAAAAGTTGTTCATTGTACAACAGAAATGTCCTTAAAATAAAATGATACATTCTGGAGAATAACTATATAAATTATTCAATTATAATACATTACTATTACCATGAACTGCATAGGCTCAACAACATGTAAAACTATTAACATGACCTAGGATAAATATGAGAATTGAGTCAGGAGCCCTCGTGTTTGCGCAGAGGGCCCTGGTGTTCAGTTCCTTTGGCAGTCTTGGCCTGTGGCTTTTGAGGCCCCTGAAGTCTCATGGTCCTGGGGCACTTGCCCCACAGACCTGTCCCATAATGCTGCCAGGCTCTCTAAAATATGTTCTTGTCTGAGAGCATACACAGCAAGATCTTCAAACCAGTGTTAGGAGTAACTTGTTATAGAGCATTGTAATTTTGTTACTGTTATTACTTGGTAACATGAAAAGGGCTTCATCTCAGGTACAACAACATGTGGATGCTCACACACACATTGTGGGAACTTTCTATTAACTTCTGTTTTTTTCTTTTACGGAGTGACTATTTGTGCTATGTGTAAAATACACCTGCCACACACACACACACACACACAGAGAACAAAGATCAAACTTATTCTGAGTGACCCGAATGTACGGAAGTATACCTTTTCCACTGTGGGAAAGTTTACGCTTAGATGCAGGTGCCTCACCTTAGACAAACCACTGCATCTTTCTGTTATAGAAACAAAGAATTTTCCCACAGCTCTAAGTTACAAATGTGGCCTCATCGAGCCTTGCTCACAGTTTATTCTGTAGCAGCACCATGGTGAAACGCTTTCCGGTTCAGGAGACCCCGCAGCCATCTACTGGCTATTATTGTCATGACATGACTTCAAGTCATGTTATTTATATTCTGTTCACCAGATGGCAGCAGTCTCCCTTCAATATATGTCACATTCTCATATTTTCTTAATGTTTCAACTTCTAGAAGTGTGGGTTTTTACTGTACTAAAGTTTCATAAATTTGCTTATTTGCATATGTAAATTAGTAGTAAAATTGAGGAATTTATATATGAATAAGATAAAAATAGCATAAAATCCCAAAAGAAGTGCATAATTCTATTGTTATTAGTTCAGGGAAGAAGAAATTGTATCAAATAAAAAATAACCGGGAGGACCAAAGGTTGGGCTCATTTATGAATCCCATAAACTTACCACAAGACGGTCTTTTGTTACCACCTGCTATCTCAAATCTTTAATGTCACAGAAATAAATGAAAATGTACAAATCTGTCTGCTCTTACGGGTTTGGAATGCCACAAACACAAGCGGAGTGATACAAACAGTAAAGTGTTCCAGTGCTGATGGTGTGAGCTATCAACACTCTTGGAACACCTCTTGTCCAATCAGATTCAAGGACCAGAACAAAGTGTTGTGTAATTAATAATAAACACATTAAATTGATTATTGTATTGTGATTTAATAACCATGTAGCAGAGACTGAAGCTCTATCAGTATGTTCATCTTTCATCATATTTTCTGGAGCAATTTATCACACTGAATCTTGTTGAACCAAAAGGTTGGTATAGAAGATTAGTTTTAACTTTAATTAAGTAAAATAATGTGTTCATATAATAACATATCTCAACATCATAATTAAAATGTATCCATGACAATGATTTCCTATGATAAGTTACAGTACAGCTTTAAATAAAAAGCAGACACAAACACATGGATCCATATGGTGTAAAATAATTTATGCCACAATTTAACGTGCACAAGCATTCTCAACAATTACTTTCATGAGGAACAAATTGAGTGCACCTCATATATTTATTTATTTTATTTTATTTTTTTTGCTTTTTTGGATTTAATTTTAAAATATGTTTTTATTTATAATAGAGTATTTGATTCCCATTTATATGAAGATTTTTGAATTATACACAACAAAAGCTATTGTGCCTAGAAATGCATTCTGCACTCCAATTCTGGTAATCATTTCAAAGAAAAACATGCCTGGGCAAAGGTCACCTCCACAGTGTATTTTTTTTTTTTTTTTTACTGTATTTGATTCATTTTCGGATTACCCACAATATTAAGCACATATTAAACTTCTAACTGTCCCACCCCAGGCATTAAATACCTTTTTTTATTTAGCATTTTTGTCTGGGATGGACAATATTTATATTTTTTTCTCAGTTGTCTGAATATGAGTATACTTAAAAAAAAAAAAAAAAAAAAAAAAAGAAAAATAAACTAAAACCTTATGTGTCCCTCAAGACATAGTAAATGCTGCAGCAAGCATTCAATTAATAGCAAATTGTCTTTGGATTTTATTTGCCCAAATTTGTCTCATGTGACAGGCTTGAAACATGCAATACTGACATTTTTCACAAAGTGCTCTTGTGCTGTAGTTGGCAGGATTATGGTCCTTCTGAATTTTCATTCAGAACTACATTTTTCATTTATTGCCAATAACACTGCAACATCTTCAATCAAATAGGTGCTGCTTTGATTGTAGTCTGAGTGGCTGTAGTACTGCCATATTTTTAAGTACAAAGCTTTAAATACAATTTCTGATCATTTTTCCTTTCTCGCAGGACAAAATCAAAATTATGTTTGGTTTGTTCAGACTATAAAATTCAATAATAATTTACATAATAGTTCAATAGTTTTCATTTATTACGGGTTCTCACTTTTATGGTGAATTATACCATCTTTTTCTAACATCTTTTTCTGTCATATAAAGTAATTTGATTTGTAATGAAAATTAATTTTAGGTTTCTCACTCTTTGTGGATGATTGTAACTTACATTAAAGGAGAGACACCATTTCCTGAATTTAGTGCATCATGTATGTTAGATGACACCACAGTAGGACACTACAGTTCAGAGACAATGCGATACATTCAAATAGGAAAAGAGCTGGTTTATTATTGCTGAGGACCAGGCTGAAACTGAGTTTGACACCACTTACCTAGGTAAAATGGAAAGTCATGGCCTATTTTGTTTGTATGTATAAGTGTGTAAGGTGTAAAGGTTGCATACCAAAAGCATTATTTTATTTTTTTAATTTAAAGCTAACCATTAACAACTGTAAAAGCTAACCATTAACAACTGTAAAGCTCCGTGAACACACACTTTCGGTAACTCACACAGGAGTTGATCTTATCATCAGTATACAGTTACATTAAAGGTCAGCAATATGAACAAAATTCTTCAGCTTCTTCTGCTTTCACTTCCAGTAGTTGCTATAAATGGTAAGTTTTCAAGCAAAATCTTTAAAAATCAATGCTACAAACTTTAATTAAATTTGCTTGCACTTAGAATCTGCATTCTGGGCATTGGGCACTTGTGAAAAATGTTGTAAGTGAGGATGTCTTCAACAATAATGTCATAGTTTTCTTTTAGCAATTAACATACACAAAGTCCAGTAAACATAAAAAAAAGCTAAATCAATATTTGGTGTGACCACCAATGCCTTCATACAGCACCAATTCTCCTAGGAACACCATGACAGTTTTTCTTGGTTGCAAGCAGATAGGATACTCCATGCTTCTTGGTGAATTCGCCACAGTTCTTCTATCTGTTTAGGCTGTCTGAATCAATTCTGTAATCCCAGACTGACTCGATGTTCAGTGGGGGCCTCTGTGGGGGCCATGACATCTATTGTAGGGCTCCCAGTTCTTTTGTTTGGTTCTATTCTATTTGCAAAAGGAATGTTTGGGAGTCTAAAATGTATATTTCCTATTGACACACTAGAGCTGAATATATAAATAACCATCTTCAGACAAATTTTTTTTTTTTCTTTTTCTGAAACATATTAAACATAGTACTATATATATATATATATATATATATATATATATATATATATATATATATATATATATATATGTTAGTACTTTTAAGCATGGGAAGTAGCCTGTGTAAAGATGACAAATGAATTCAATCAGTTTTCAAAATAAAATTATTGCCTGAATCGTCTGTTTTTATGTATGCATATGTTTTGTCACTCAAAGACTTTGACTAAATAAAGACTACATTTTATGAAACACCAATACATAGGCCCTGTATAACCTTCAAATTGCCTTGTGGCATAGCAACTGCTGATTCTATGAAGAATAATATAACTTTTGGAGCAATCAAAACTCAATAAGACAATTCAGCCAGAGGATTTAAAATAAGAGTCCCACCATAAAACTTACTGTAGTTGTTTACATAAGTTGCAGTGCTATCAAGTCAATAATTGAAAGTGTTGAATCCTTGAGTTGTGGTTGTGTGTTTTCTTTATCCGTCTCTCCATTTGACTTTCTCACAATGTTACTCGCTGGTTATTCCCACTGTCATTTTCATTTATTCGCTGAGGCCACCATCCCAACACCGTCAATCAGACCATGTTTAATAAATTGTACATACACTCACTGAGCACTTTATTAGGAACACTATGGTCTTAATAAAGTACCTGATGTAGTCTTCTGCTGTTGTAGCCCATCCGCCTCAAGGTTTGACATGTTGTGCATTCTGAGATGCTATTTTGCTCACTACAATTGTACAGAATGGTTATCTGAGGTCAGCCTGAACCATTCTGGCCATTCTCCATTGACCTCTCTCATCAACAAGGAGTTTCTGTCCGCAGAACTGCCGCTCACTGGATGTTTTTTGTTTTTGGCACCATTCTGAGTAAACTCTAGAGACTGTTGTGCATGAAAATCCCAGGAGATCAGCAGTTACAGAAACACTCAAACCAGCCCATCTGGCACCAACAATCATGCCACGGTCTAAATCACTGAGATAAAGTTTTTTTCCACATTCTGATGGTTGATGTGAACATTAACTAAAGCTCCTGACCCATATCTGAATGATTTTATGCATTGCACTGCTGCCACACAATTGGCTGATTAGATAATCGCATTAATAAGTGTACAAGTGTTCCTAATAAAGTGCTCAATGAGTGAATATATAAATGAAAAATGTATAAATGTAAATATACACACTTTGAGAACCACTGTTTTAAAACATCTAGGGTCGTAACAACAGGAATTAATAAGTAGAATTTTTCTGGTCAAGGATTAATATTTAATGGATCATCATTTTCAAGGTTTGAACCTGCAAACTTTTAATTATCTTTAGCCTTGAGTCTACATTAATCTTAGTGTGTCTTCACTGCCTGCTGTAACATACCACTACACCACCTGTCCTGGTGGTAAAGAAAAAACAAAATGAAACATTATTTTTGTTGTTTCAAATTACCTGTTATTTTTTTCAGGTTCTCATTCTTTGTGGGTGCTTGCAACTTACATCAAAGGACAAACGCCATTTCCTGAATTCAGTTATGTAGCGATGTTGGATGATGTCAGAGTTATGTATTATAATGGTGACACAAAGACTCTCATTCCAAGAGGAAATACAACCACTGAAGATAATGTGTTTGATTCCAATCTTCTCATCACCATAAGTGACAATATACAAGCATCTTTTTTGACCAAATGGGCAGTAGCAACTAACAACTTAAATAAAACTGAAGGTTAGTATTGTGCAAGATTGCAGTCATTGCATTTAAACACTTAGCAGCAGCAGCAGAAGTATAGAATTTGTTTTGTAATTGTAAAATACTGGAAAAAACATTAATGTGATTGTGTTTTTCAGTAAATACATACAGAGAATATTTTCAATCAGCATTTTACCTTAGGTAATTTACTTTGTGTTAAAGGTGCTCTTGCCTTTCAAAGACTGGTTTTGTGTGAGCTGAGGGACAGCGGTGAACCGGGACAAATGATCACACGGGATGCTTTCCAAGGCTCTACCACAGATGAGTTGCGATATCTTGACAAGAAGTTTACATACCAGGGCACCTTAAATGTCACGGCACAAGTGCTGAAAATCCATCTTGACCTCTCCATGTGGCGTCATGAAAATTTATACCAACCATTCTGCATTAAAACTCTCAAAGGTTACCTTAAAAATAGGAGAAATCAAGTAAATAGAAAAGGTAAGATAACTGACCCAACCAAAATAATCAGAAAACAATTAACTCAGGGAACTTACAAGCTACAAGTATTTACAAAGCTACTACAAATTTGATTGGACTCAGTGCATAACAAGAGCTAAAAAAAAAACAAGAATTTGGTTCGTTCTGAATAGAAACTGTATTTTTCATTCCGGTACCGCCGTTCTGCTGCCTCCTTTCCAATTGGTAACCGGTTAGAACTAAGAAACAAAAAACAAACTGTTGTCCCAGAAACGAACATCCTCTACATTTTTTTTTAAGCCTAAATGTTTCCCTCATCAAGGTATGCATTAAATGTGCACTAGGCGTACATCTGTCCACTATATTTTTTTTTCAACAGTGAAACCCAGAGTCAGACTCATCCAGAAAGCAAACACAGATTCTGGAGGGTCTTGGGTGAGTTGTCTGGCAACAGGATTTTACCCTCGCCACATCAACCTGACCCTGTTCAGAAATGGACAGCCTGTATCTGATCATGAGATCACTGGAGGAGATCTGCTGCCCAATGGTGACGGGACGTACCAGATGAGGAAGAGTCTGGAGATCAGTGCAGAGGAACAGAGAGAGAAACACAAATACACCTGCTCTGCTACACACCTCAGTCTGGACAACAAACTGGACATCAGTTTGGGTAATTAATTCCAAGACTAAAACAGAGAAAACATCATGCTAAATCTTTGATGAAATCAATCTACTATATGTGACCTTAGTTCATGGTTCACATTTCAGAGTATGATCATGGGAAACCATTCAAATCAGTGATTCCTTCAGTCGTAACGGTTGTGGCACTGGTGTTGGTCTTTGGGACTCTGGCTGCTGTATGGAGAAAGCGACATAAATGTAAGACAAGAACTGAAAGAAATTGCTCTAATGAGTTTAGCTGCTTAAAACATATCCAAATGATACACTGTAAAAAGTGAAATTGTATTTTACCTAGCTTGAGCCACAGATACTATGAAATGTGAATTACTTTCCATCTACAGAAAAACACATGTTAGACCAACAATATTCCCCCAAATGTTGTCTTTTATGTGTTTCTTCAAAAGGTCTATTGTGTGTCTACGTAAACAATTGTGCGTACCGCCTTACCTAGCAAGACATACCTCTCTTCAGAGGCAAAGATTGCAGTTAACTTTAACATAAAGTACTTGAAATGGTGACAAAATTAAAGTTCTCATATTGCAAATTGATCGTTGGCTGAACAAGAAATTAGTAGTTCTCTCAACAAGATTTTTTGCATTTAGTGAACAAATTCACATTGACTAAACAAAGCAATGTTACTGAGGACAATTATTAAGACATTTGTTGAGAGAACTCAAAAATCTTACTGCATCATGTTGCCTTGATTTTCTAAGTTTGCTCAGCAATTCTCTCTTTTTATGAAATAGTACTTGTTTACTTTTAATAATTCTTATGTGTTTTCATTCTTTGATCTTGTAGCTTCTGCTAAAAGTGAATACTCCTCTACGTCTAGTGAGTATTATCTTTTAATATATATATATATATATATATATATAAAAATAAAAATCTGTATTGCTACTTCCATGTCACAGACTAAGGAGTGAAATATCAAGCTTTATTTTTTAAAGTAACATTCACATGAGTTATAATATTTTATGTTATTTACACTACTGTATAAAGACTATGACTTACAGGAATTTTAGTTGATGTTTTTGCACATTCTGTTCATTCATTAAACATTCATTTCAATTTCAGCATCTGAAGAATGTGTGGACACAGCATCCTAAACTCAAGTTTGCTACACTGCCACCTTTAGATTCATACTGATAGCTCCATCAGCCCCCAACTATGACTGGCTCATGCTCCATTTAAGTAATGTTAAAAGAGGGAACTGTTTATTAATTGCATGTCTTTATTCTCCATGATCTTATATCTATATTCTCCATATTTTTTAATATGTTCAGAATAAGCAACAAGTATATGCTTTTTCATAAGAAAATAAACTTTCTTAAGATCAAAGAGGACAGTAGCCTATTATTATTGATGTCAGACTGATACACAGGGGATAACTTGTACCATAACACTACAAAATAAATTATATCACACTGCCATTATCCAAATACCCTACCCCTTACTGCACAACACAGCATGAGTTTAGGTTGAAATAGATTCTTTATAGCTGTCCTGGTGATTGTAGTGCACAGTGAAAGCTGAGTTTTGATTGGTGCTCTATTCTGATCTTTATCTTGCTTAAGAATATGACTGTTGTGATCCAACATTATTAATTGAATGATACATGTTTTGTGAAAATTATTTTGTTATTCACATTCTTCTTATGACTTTGAATAAAAAAGAACAAACTCTTGTAATAATATATATATAAATTTAAAAAAAAATGCAGTTGCTACACAGATTACAGACAGGTTGAAGCAATGCTGAAATTTTTACAACATGGTGTCAAGACGCAGCCCAGAACAAACCTGATTTTCTAGTCAGATTTTTTTAACACCATATTAAAAGTATTCACCATAGACACCCGACAAAATGGACAGACTTCTGCTCCTGTTTTGTGAGGCTTGTACCAAAAATAAAGGGGTTCTCCACCCAAGAGATGATTCTACCTCATCAATTTAGGTAGAATCATGCTGCCACTAAAGTGTTTTTTAAAAGGATATATAAAAATAAGATAACAGGGGCACTAGGAGGGCATTTTCCACTATAGAGGCATCCAGTGAAGGCACGTTGTCTCGCATGTAGGACCACGTAGAGGCCAACTAATTTTCTAGCATGCAGGGCAGCCTACATGGCACTGCATCACATTATCTCCATTGGAAGGGCACCACTAGGACACTAAATCACATTTCCTCACACATAGGAACATCCATGAGGGCACTGCATCACAATTTTTCCACTGGAAGGGCACCCAGAGGGCACTTCATCATGTTTGTTTTGCACATAGGGGCACCTTGGAGGTCACTTTACAACATTTCCTCACACATAGGGACACCCTAGAAGACACTGTATCACAATTTTTCCATTGGAAGGGCGCCCATTAGGGCACTGCATCACGTTTTCTGGCACATTGGGGCACCCTAGAGGGCACTTTATCACGTTTTCTTGCACTCTGGGCCACTGTAGAGGGCACTTTATCATGCTTTATCTACCATAAGGGTATCCCAACAGGGATTTGTTGTTGTTGTTTCAAATTTCCTGTTATTATTTTTATTTATTTTTTTACAGGTACTCATTCTTTGGTTGCTTGCAACTTACATCAAAGGACATATGCAATTTCCTGAATTTAGTTATATATTGATGTCGGATGATGACAGAGTTATGTATAAAACGCTGACACAATGACATAAACTACATGCATCTATATATCTATAGTGTGTGTGTGTGTGTTTGTGTGTAAAGTGTAGAGGTTTCCTACAAAAAGCATTCGTGTTTTAAATGAGAAGCTTACTGTAACGAGGTTCTTAAGATGGACAAGGAGGAGGCGGGAACCAGCGGAACAGTCAAAGTAAAACTATAATAACAAACCGAACTCAAACATAAACTGCAAAACAAACAAAGACGTGCGCGTGCGCACACACAGCTTCGTGCGTCTCTCGAACTCGCGTCCTTGTCACACTTCCCATTAACAGCGGTAACTTCCCACACAGGATTATAACTTATCATCAGTATACTCTTACATTAAAGGTCAGCATTATGCACATGATTATTCAGCTTCTTCTGCTTTCAATTCCAACCGTTACCACACATGGTAAGATTTTATGTGATATCTTTAAAACATATTGTTGCAAACTTTTAACTATATTTGCTTGCACTAAAATCTGCTTAGAAAACATAAAAATAAAAAATAATTTTTTTTTTCAAAAACCTGCTTTTTAAAATTTTTTACATTTAATTTTTTATTTTTTTATTTTTTTTTTACCAAATATAGTACTGTAGTGTAGACAAATATGAAGAGTGATGAAAGTGTCAGAAGAAATAGACAAATGAAATGGAAGATGCATGCCAGAAGTATCTGCTAACAACAGAACAGTAACGCACAAACAAACACAGAAAACGTAATGAATATTAAACTAAATTATTCGTCTAAGTAAACTTAATAATAGCTTATGTATTTATTGTTTTAATATTAGTCAGTACATTTAAGCATGTGATGCATGTAAAGTTTTAATATATGAAAGAACAGGACAAAATAATTCAATCAATTTTTAAACATATAAACAGTTCAAACATTGCCAGAATCATCTGTTTTATGTATGCATATGATTTCTCACTGAAACACTTTGACTAAATAAAGATTATATTTGATAAAAAACCAATACATAGGCCCTATATAACCTTCAGATTACTTGTGGCATAGCAACTGCTGACTCTGAAGAATAATACAACTTTCGGAGCAATCAAAACTCAATAGGAAAATTCACTCTGAGAATTTTGTGTTTGTTTATTTAATTATTTTTTAAGTATTTCTGAAGAGTCCCACCATCAATCCCACTGTAGTTATTAAGCTAAATTGCAGTGCTATCAAGGCAATAATTGAAAGTGTTTAATCATTAAGTTGTTCTTTTTCTTTCCCCGTCTCTGCAGTTTTTTACTTTCACTTTCTCACAAAGTTACTTGGTGCTGCCAACAATTTTCATTAATCCCCTGAGGTCCCCATCGCAACACCGCCAATCAGACCAGATAAGATTAATAAAATGTTCTCAACACTTTGAAAACACTGTTTTAAAACATCTGGGGTCGTAAAAGCAGGGATTTAATTACAGTACTGTAAGCTTTTGGATCAATCACTAAATGTTTAATGGATCATCATATTCAAGGTTTGAATTCTGCAACCCTTTTACCTTTTTTTTTTTTTTTTTTTTTTTTTAGCCAGGACTCAGGTTACAACAATCCTTTTTTTATATTATTATTATTTTTATTTTTTTATTTATTGAACAACAATATTATACAACAATTTCAGGATCAGTAATGACAAATACAAAAAGATAAAAACACATGTATCAAGTCAAATCAAAACACAGGAGAATAACCAAAAAATTATACAAAAGGTACAATTAGGCTATACAATAAGGGAAACAGACATAACTCAAACACATACATATACAGTACATATACAAAGAAAAACACCTATACTAGGGGTTTCTTTAAATAACTCTCCAAAATATTTTAGAAATCTTCCATTATACAGTTTTTGAGGTAAAATAAAAATTGTTATTGTTTATTAGATTTTTATCTGGAGCTTTAAATAATGGCAGATTTTTCTATATTTCATATTTTTGCATTTATGTTTATAAATCATTTAGTATATTTCTTGTACTTTTAACAATAAGCACAATAACATATTGTATAATATACACATTTGTATTCTAGTGTATTTTTGTATACAGTACATTTTTATTTGTATAATAATGTATTTTTGCAATAGGTGTGGTAGTAAAACTTTACTCATTTGATTGAAACAATGACATATTATCATGTTCTGAATATTATAAAAATTCTACAGTGTCATGGGTCTATTAATTAATGAGGCCCAATCAACTAGTCTTGTCAAAGTTAAAAAATACTACCAAAATCAACAGGATCCCAGAAGGAAGTCTAATTACAGCAGAAGGGTCAGAGTACAAAATTGTGTCTTTTAAACATAGCACTACAGCACACATCGCACTTAAAGTCTTTTCATGATCTTTTCATGATCCACTTTTTACTTCTAGCAGTTACATCAAGGGGTAGGCTTTAAATGTACCAGGACATGAAAATTTTTTTGTGAAATGCTAACAGTAATTTAGGTCAACCTAAAAATTTGCAGCACAGATAACATTATCATCTTGCTCATACCATGCTTGTTGCTTCATTGCCATCAAATTGAGTGTAATAACACAGGACATTTTCATCATTTGAATCATCATTTCATCCTATAGACATACACTTAATATTGCAGCACAGATGGTGATAAATAACCATACAAAAAAAGCAACTGATTTGACACATTTCTCAAACAAAGATCAATGTTCTCAAAACAATTAACAGCCAAACACTTAATAATTTTCCTAAAGTAACTGTATATTTTTCATTCTTTTATACAATTACAAATGACATGAATCATTTTCTTGAAACAACATACACACACATTTATCCAGTCCAAGGTTTCAAAACATTTCACACAGACATTTAAAGTTAAGCCATATTCTGAAATGTTCATGTTATTAAATAACATCGCACTCACTGCATATCTGTAGGGTTAGTAATGTACATAGCACAGGAAGTGGATTTTACAAAATTGTTCGCTCAGCTAATATACAATTTAAACACTTATCAGAGCGAATCTATTTAAGTCCATTCCATTCATTCATTCTCTTAGCTGCCTTTCCATTGCATATATGAAATCTGCACTTAACCTCCCAAGCTCCACATTGATTGACAGCTTTGCCTTTAGTTCTTCATCTAAGTTACAGTCATGAAAAAACACAATATGTTTGAACTAATCACACACAAATTATTGTATTGTTTTTGTACATATTGAATATATCATTAAAACATTCACAGTGTAGGTTGAAAAAAGGATGTAAAAGCTAGAGTCAGGAGTTTGCAAACGTGGCATCCAATTAATGAAACGAGATTGGAGGTGTGGGTTAGAGCTACTTTGACTTATAAAAAGCACTCAAATGATTTAAGTTTGCTATTCACAAGAAGCATCTGCTGACGTAGACCATGCCTTGCAAAAAATGAGATCTCGGAAGACCAACGATCAAGAATTGTTTCTTTGCATAAAGCTGGAAATGGTTACAAAGTTATCTCGAAGAGCTTAGATATTCATCTGTCCACAGTTAGACAAACTGTCTATAAATGGAGACGATTTAGTACTGTGGCTACTCTCCCTAGAAGTGGCCGTCCAGCCAAAATGACTCAAAGGGCACACCACATAATGCTCTTTGACGTAAAAAAGAACCCTTTAGTGACAGCTAAAGACTTGAAGGAATCAGTGGAACTGGTTAAAATCTCTTTTCATGAGTCTACTATATGAAAAACATTAAACAGGCCGCTGCTTTCCAACAAAAACATTGCTGCACACCTGAAGTTTGCCAAAGACCATCTTGAGACTCCATAACGCTACTGGTAAAATGTTTTTGTATGGCGTAAAAAGGGCACCGCATATCAACATGAAAACATCATCCCAACAATGAAGTACAGTGGAGGGAGCATCATGATTTGGGTCTGCTTTGCTGCTTCGGGGCCTGGACCGCTTACCATCATTGAGGGAAAAATTAATTCCCAAGTTTATCAAGATATCCAACTGGATAATATCAGGGTGGTTGTGCTCCAGCTGAAGCTCAGTTGAAGATGGGTGATGGCACGAATGATAAAAAATCCATCTTGGCTTCTCCATGTGGCATCATAAAAATTGATACCACCTATTCTGCATAAAAACCCTCAAAGATTACCTTGAAAAGAGGAGAAATCAAGTAAATACAAAAGGTATAGTTGTCCTAGAAATCCCTTCCATTTGTTTCAGCCGAAATGTTTCCTCTTTTTAAGGTATGCATTAGATGTGCACTAGATCTGTCTATGACATTTCTTCAACAGTGAAAGCTAAAGTTAGACTCATTCAGAAAGCAAACACATATTCCAGAGGATCTCAGGTAACTTTTCTGGCAACATGATTTTACCCTTGTCACATTAACCTGGCCCTGTTGAGAGATGGCCTGTATCTGATCATGGCATCTGGTCAGGCATTAAAATCCTTTTTATTTGCCAAAAAATGTTATATGACAAGAGTTGAGACATGTAATATTGGCATTTGGTGTGGTTGGCAGGATTATGGTCTCTTCTGAATTTTCATTCAGGACTATGTTTTCATTCATTGCCAGTAATACTACAAAATATTGAATAACTTTCTGCTTTGCCTGTCACCCAAGTGGCTGTTATATTGCCACATTTGAGAGTACAAAGCTGTAAATAATTTGAATCATTTTTTCACCCAAGACAAAAAAAAAAATCACAATTCTGTTTGGTTTGTTCAGGTCATTAAGTTAAATAAAATGTCAATAATAGTTCCATAATTTTCTTTTATTACAGGTTTTCACTTTTATGGTGAATGATACCATCAGTCGGTGTGTGTGTTTTCTTTTTTCCTCCTTTTGTAACACCTATGGTTGATTATTGATGTGGCCAGGGCTGAAATTGAGTTTGACACCCCTGACTTACTGTAGTCGAAAGGCCATGACTTTAAAACACGAATGCTTTTTGTAGCACACACAATACAGTGCATCCGGAACATATTCACAGCGCTTCACTTTTCCACATTTTGTTATGTTACAGCCTTATTCCAAAATGGATTAAATTTATTATTTTTCTCAATTCTACAAACAATACCCCATAATGACAACGTGAAAGAAGTTTGAAATCTTTGCAAGTTTATTAAAAATAAAAATCACATGTACATGTGTATTCACAGCCTTTGCTCAATACTTTGTAGCACATTTGGCACCAGTTACAGCCTCAAGTCTTTTGGAGTATGATGCTACAAGCTTGGCACACCTATTTTTGGGCAGTTTCTCCCATTCTTTTCAGGTCCTCTCAAGCTCCATCAGGTTGGATGGGAGCGTCGGTGCACAGCCATTTTCAGATCTGTCCAGAGATGTTCAATCGGGTTCAAGTCTGGGCTCTGGCTGGGCCACTCAAGGACATTCACAGAGTTGTTCCGGAGCCACTCCTTTGTTATCTTGGCTGTGTGCTTAGGGTCGTTGTCCTGTTGGAAGATGAACCTTCGCCCCAGTCTGAGGTCCAGAGTGCTCTGGAGCAGGTTTTCATCAAGGATGTCTCTGTACATTGCTGCATTCATCTTTCCCTCGAACCTGACTAGTCTCCTAGTTCCTGCCGCTGAAAAACATCCCCACAGCATGATGCTGCCACCACCATGCTTCACTGTAGGGACGGTATTGGCCAGGTGATGAGCGGTGCCTGGTTTCCTCCAGACATGACACTTGCCATTCAGGCCAAAGAGTTCAGTCTTTGTTTCTCATGGTCTGAGAGTCCTCCAGGCAGGCTGTCATGTGCCTTTTACTGAGGAGTGGCTTCCATCTGGCCACTCTACCATACAGGCCTGATTGGTGGAGTGCTGCAGAGATGGTTGTTCTTCTGGAAGGTTCTCCTCTCTCCACAGAGAAACGCTGGAGCTCTGTCAGAGTGACCATCGGGTTCTTGGTCACCTCCCTGACTAAGGCCCTTCTCCCCCGATCGCTCAGTTTGGCCAGGCGGCCAGCTCTAGGAAGAGTCCTGGTGGTTCCAAACTTCTTCCATTTACAGATGATGGAGGCCACTGTGCTCATTGGGACCTTCAATGCTGCAGAAATATTTCTGTACCCTTCCCCAGATCTGTGCCTCGATACAATCCTGTCTCGGAGGTCTACAGACAATTCCTTGGACTTCATGGCTTGGTTTGTGCTCTGACATGCACTGTTAACTGTGGGACCTTATATAGACAGGTGTGTGCCTTTCCAGATCATGTCCAATCAACTGAATTTATCACAGGTGGACTCCAATCAAGTTGTAGAAACATCTCAAGGATGATCAGTGGAAACAGGATGCACCTGAGCTCAATTTTGAATGTCATGGCAAAGGCTGTGAATACTTATGTACATATGATTTTTTTCGTTTTTTATTTTTAATAAATTTGCAAAGATTTCAAACAAACTTCTTTCACATTGTCAATATGGGGTATTGTTTGTAGAATTTTGAGGAAAATAATGAATTTAATCCATTTTGGAATAAGGCTGTAACATAACAAAATGTGGAAAAAGTGAAGTGCTGTGAATACTTTCTGGATGCACTGTATCATAAAAACCCACCGTAAAGACCTTTTTCCATGTGTTATCATAAAATGTCTCTAAATTTCTAGTTGTCCCTGCTCTTCCTCTTCCAATGCCATTCCTCCCTCTTCTTCTTTTTTGTTGAAATTGAAGTCACTGTAGATCTGCTCACATTAGGCCGAACATTCCGTGTGTCTTAGAGAGACAATAATTCATTACATGATCAATTAGAGGGACTCGCAGATCATTTGAGCCTTCTTTACTCTAATCTTCCACCCTGATGACTGAAGATAATCACCTGGCTCTGTACTGTCAAGGACATGCTTTTGCAATGCATAGGAAGCACAACACGGGCTACAAGTTGTGCCAAAAGGGAGCACCTGCCACTCATAGACATCTGCTTCTCTGTCTCATTCCAAATCCCTCCAGATGAATCGAAGGATAGGCTTGTCCTGTTCCACAAGTCGGACTTGATGGAACATTCCTTTGATATCCCCACTTACTGCCACAGAATGCTCTCTGAATCTTAGCAAGACTCCCAGGAGGTATGGACTCAGTGTGAGACCAGGTAGTAATGACACATTTAAGTTCATTCCTTTAAACTGTAATGAGAAATTAGTCACCCGCACCAGAGAGGATCAGGAGGCCCTTGAACTTCTGAAAAAGGAACCATCAGGGTTGACATTAACTGTGTCCAAAGGTATGCCACCCCTCTGTGGCGCAAATCAGGTATGGCTTGCCTAATTGCCCCCAAAGAAGCAGTAATGCCAAACCTTAGGAGAACTGAGAAGCATCTCTCAAGAGATCCAAAGTGTTCAGCTGCTTACTCAGCAGAAATCATTAAACTAGTTGAAGCAAGATATGTCGCCAAGCTGAACCCAGACAAAGTGGTACAGAGCAGAGAAAGTTGGATCATTCTGCATCATATGGTCACCCATAATGATAAAAAACGACTGGTCTTCAATTGTTCCTTTCAGTAGGGAAGGGTGTCCGTTTCCCAAAACTTTGCGACATTTCTCATCAGCTCTGCCTGCTGAGATGACACTGAGGTGAAAAGTATCTGCGGAGGATAGAGGGGATTAAGCAGAATCTTAGCTGGGCCAACTCAGTCTGGTCTTGATTGCAGCTGGTCTGTCAGGGGGTCCAAGACGAACTGGTTCGATTGGGTTTATTAAATGAGGCTGGTAAGCACCTATCAGCAGGAGTGGATGAACCTTTTCAAAGGGCTGGAGAGGAAGACCCTTCAGGTGCTTTTAGTTAAGTTTAGTTATACTTTATTGTCCTTTTGCAAGGGAATGTGCCTTGGACTTGAAAGCCACAGTGATACACAACAATTACCAACACAATACTAAACAATGACAAATAATACAATCATAAAATTAATAGTAAAAAAAATAAAAAAACACTTGTTCATAAGTGCCTCTACAGGGTATGATCGTTGTGCCAAACCCAACTGCTCCAATTTTACACTACTTAATATTTATTTTTGATATATTGTGATCACTCATTAAACATAAATTTCATTTTCAGCATCTGAAGAACATGCAGATTCTACATAATCACAAGAAGCACGATGTAAAGCTACTTAGAGTGAAGAAGTGTCTTTAATTGACAAGAAGTAAATTCAGATGTAAATGAATGAACTCTGCTTACAGTAAAACAAAACCTTTAAATAATATTAAGAGTCTATATTCATTGCATTGTGATTTAATAATCCATCTAATACTGTAATTAAATTACAGGTTTGCATTTGTTTATTGTATACGTGCGATGTTATTGAATAATTTACTAAGTTTTAGCAATTTACTCAACAACATTAATAGCAATTTACTCAACAATTTAAATATTATTTACAGTAAATACATAAATTGGTAGACTGTAAGTTTTTTCCCCCAGATTCTGACACAAAGTGTTTAATTTTTCCACAGCAAGCTGCCTAAAGTATTTAAACAGTGACACTGTATTTCTTTTATTCAGTAGCCTTCAAAAAAAAATAAATAAATAAATAAAAAAAATATATATATATATATATATATATATATATATATATATATATATATATATATATATATATATATATATATAATAAAATAAAAATAATCATAAAAATAAATAAATAAATAAAAAAAAAAACACACTTTTGCAAATTGCACATTGCAACCAATAATGAGTCTTGAATATGTCACATTCACTTTCATCTTAAACATCCGTGCAACTGAGAAGCGCTAAGAAAAATATAGAGTTTTATCACTGGCTGCTGTCCACATTTTTGCTTATGGAAGCAAACATTGCTCACAAATTAGACCAATATGACAATATAGCACTGGATAAATGATTTGATAATATCCTTGGTCTGGCGTTGTCTATTTCCTGGAGCGTACCACCTAAGTCTTAATACACATCGCCATCTGGTGGTCTGGCTGATTAATGCTTACAGTAATAAGTGCAACAAAAATAAACAGTCTCAAATCTTGACAGCTCACACCACATTTGATTTAATAAGTTTATATATTTTGCTTTAACAAAGTACATGCTAAGATGCCACTTCGGTGTTAGACGAGCTAAACTGATAATTAATAGATAGAATAAAGAAGGTATAGGAAATAAAAATAAATAAAATAAAAATAAAATAAAATAAAAAAAACCCGGCACACGCTCTGGTACGACGACGCAGATTATCGACGGCTTGGTTGATTATAATGGGATCATTTGCGTGCCGATCTGTAGCACTGTAGATCGTGTGAAAGTCATGTAGGTCTGAGATACTGGTGACAAATCCAGTCAGATGTTATCTGATAATGTTCGAGGAAACAAAGTCGCGCAAAATTTGGATTACAAGACTGAGCGGATTCCAACTTGATGTGAACAAGATGACCAGATTATTAGTTTTTCTCAGTGTGCTTTCTGTTTTAACATCTGTTTCAACAGGTATGATTCCTTTGGATTTAATAAACAGGTGCAGTAGAATGTGCTATGACTATTTAGATTCTTATGCAAACATGTAAACAGGTTACAATGTATCGCCTCCTTTTGGGAACTCGTGATGTTTGACAACTGTGGGTAATAAGACGATTTCGAAGAGTTAATATTTCAATTCATGAAATGTATCAAACATCTCAAGCATAGAGCAGTCTTTTTATTATTATCAGCCTATTATTATTATTTTTTTAGAAACTTTCTGGTTGAGGAAATTGATGTTTGCCTTTTACCTCTATTAAATTAGCCATAGCCTATATGTTCATGAAAAAGATACAATAATTTTTTAATGGTTCTTAATATCATTTCTCCCAGGCGCTCACTCCTTTTGGGTGTTTATAACCTATATTAAAGGAAACACGCCATTCCCTGTATTTAGTGCCACACTGATGTTGGATGATACCACAGTGGGATACTTTGATTCTGAGACGGGGAATTACGTTCCAAGAGGAAACACAACAAATGAAGATGATGTGTTCAACCTAGGGGACACTACCACCATAAGGGATGATATATATGCTAATCTTGTGCTAAGATCAAGACATGGAAACCATACAGAAAGTAAGTTTTTTTTCTTCTTTTCTTCAGTTGAACATATACAGTATATCTCAACTATGATTCTCGACTATGATTATATGAATAGATTGCGTAATGCAGTTTTAACTCTGTGTGTTTTCATGTTTATGGATAAAAGATCACGAAAAATTATTTTATGTAAAATCAATGTTGCTTTTAAAAATACGAACACAAGGTTAAAAACAATCATTCTTAACTGAAAACTTGAAGGAATAGTTCACCCATAAGTGGAAATTCTCTCATTATTTACTCACCTTCATGCCATCCCAGATGTGTATGACTTTCTTTCTTCTGCAGAACAGAAACAAAGATTTGTAGAAGAATATCTCAGCTTTGTAGGTCCATACAATGCAAGTAACTTGTGTCCAAAACTTTGAAGCACCAAAAAACACATAAAGTCAGTATAAAAGTAATCCATATAACTCCATTTATCCAGTGGATAAATCTATGTCTTCAGAAGTGATATGATAAGTGTGGGGGAGAAACAGATCAATATTTAAGTCCTTTTTTTTTTTTTTACTATAAATTCTACTCCTTGCCCAGTAGGTGGCGATATGCACAAAGAATGCAAATCTCCAAAAACAAAACAAGAACTCTATGGAGAGTAGTGCACTTAGGAGGGTTGTTTGAAAGTGGAGATTTATATTAAAAAGCACTTCAATATTGATCTTCTTTTCACCCACACCTACTGTATCATATTGCTTCTGAAGATATGGACCAACAGAGCTGAGATATTTTTTTCTAAGAATCTTTGTTTGTGTACAGCAGAATGAAGAAAGTCATACACATCTTTAATGGCATGAGGGTGAGTGAATGATGAGAGAAGTTTTTATTTTTGGGAGAATTATTACTTTAAATGCGAAATATTTGTTCAGATACAGGCTCAAGTTTCAAAACTAGCTCTAGGTCTTGGGAATCATGTTATCAATGAGAGACTGGACTTTGGAGTTTGTTTTTAAAATCTTCATTCTCCACTTCTGTTCTAACAGACCTTGTAGTTTATCAGGTGGTGGGTCTTTGTGAACTATGGGACAATGACAAGCCTGGACTAATGATCACCAAGACTGCTTTTAGTGGTTTTACTATAGAAGAAGTGCAATATGTTGATGGCAAGTTTACATATAAGGACCAAAATCAGGATAAAAATCCATATCTGCAGATTATCTTGTGGTATCATGAGAATTTAGCCTTTCCAAACTGCATAAAAACTCTCAAGACATACCTTAAAAAAAGAGGAGCCCAAGTAAACAGGAAAGGTAAGTTTTCAAAATATTTTCTCCATTGTAATTTAATACAGAGATTACCCCCTTAGTCAAATACAATATACTCTAGGATAATATAATTTTATACTAAAAAAGTGGCTTTTTTTCCCTTTCCTGTCTTTGATAGTGAAACCCAGGGTGAGAATAATACAGAAAGCAAACACAGATTCTGGAGTGTCTCGGGTGAGTTGTCTGGCAACCGGATTTTACCCTCGTCACATCAACCTTACCCTTTTCAGAGATGGGCAGCCTGTATCTGATCATGAGATCACTGGAGGAGATCTGCTGCCCAATGGTGACGGGACGTACCAGATGAGGAAGAGTCTGGAGATCAGTGCAGAGGAACAGAGAGAGAAACACAAATACACCTGCTCTGCTACACACCTCAGTCTGGACAACAAACTGGACATTGATTTGGGTAATGAGTTCTTACATAAAAACAGAAAAAGTGATTTATTACAAATTCATTGCCCTTATTGCCTAATTTATTTGAGACTTTTTTGACATGGTTTTTATTCCAGAGTATGAAGGGAAACCAATAACATCAATTATTTCCTCTGTGCTGATGGTTCTGGTGTTTCTGTTGGTTTTGGGGACTGGAGCTGCTATAATCACATGGAAGAGAAGACGTACAGGTATGACAAAAACTGAAAGGAATGAAACAGGGGGCTCAATCAGGCTCCAAAGATCTACCTTCCAGAGGTTAGTTCTATATCCCTTATCAAACACTCAAAAACCCCTGCCTGTGGTTTTCAAGTGAACTCCAACAGTGGTCAGTATTTAGGTGGATAGCTTCAGCTGCCATTGATATGAATGGGAATGCTAACAGATAGCTCTAAAGTTTATTAGAACTCCTTGGAACCCCAAGATCTCGATAAGCTAGTTCAGGTGTTTTAAACCAGGGTTAGAGCTAAACTGTGTTGGACTGAATATCCTGAAACAGGACTGAACACCACTGGAATTAAAATGGTCGAACAAGCCTAGAACCTATAGTTGAAATCAGAAGTTTACATACACTTAGGTTGAAGTCATTAAAACAACTTTTTTAACCAATCCACAGATTTCATATTAGCAAACTATAGTTTTGGCAAGTTGTTTAGGACATCTACTTTGTGCATGACATGAGTAATTTTTCCAACAACTGTTTACAGACAAATTGTTTCACTTCTAATTGACTATATCACAATTCCAGTGGGTCAGAAGTTTACATACACTAAGTTAACTGTGCCTTAAAGCAGCTTGGAAAATTACAGAAAATGATGTCAAGCCTTTAGGCAATTGGCCAATTAGCTTCTGATAGTCTAATTGGAGTCAATTGGAAGTGTACCTGTGGAAGTATTTTAAGGCCTACCTTCAAACTCAGTGCCTCTTTGCTTGACATCAAAGGAAAATCAAAAGAAATCAACCAAGACCTCAGAAAACAATTGTGAACCTCCACAAGCCTGGTTCATCTTTGGGAGCAATTTCCAAACACCTGAAGGTACCACATTCATCTGTACAAACAATAGTACGCAAGTATAAACCATGGGACCACGCAGCCATCATACCACTCAGGAAGGAGATGAACATGGTTTGCTGTGAAAAGTGCACATCAATCCCAGAACAACAGCAAAGAACCTTGTGAAGATGCTGCAGGAAACAGATAGACACGTATCTATGTCCACAGTAAAACGAGTCCTGTATTGACACAACCTGAAAGGCTGCTTAGCTAGGAAGAAGCCACTGCTCCAAAACTGCCATAAAAAAGCCAGACTACAGTTTGCAAGTGCACATGGGGACAGAGATCTTACTTCTTGGAGAAATGTCCTCTGGTCTGATTAAACAAAAATTTTACTGTTTGGCCATAATGACTCATCGTTATGTTTGGAGGAAAAAGGGTGAGGCTTGCAAGCCGAAGAACACCATCTCAACCGTAAAGCATGGGGGTGGCAGCATTATGTTGTGGGGGTGCTTTGCTGCAGGAGGGACTGGTGCACTTCACAAAATAGATGGCATCATGAGGAAGGAAATTTATGTGGATATATTGAAGCAACATCTCAAGACATCAGCCAGGAAGTTAAAGCTCATTCACAAATGGGTCTTCCAAATGGACAATGACCCCAAGCATACCTCCAAAGTTGTGGCAAAATGGCTTAAGGACAACAAAGTCAAAGTATTGGAGTGGCCATCTTAAAGCCCTGACCTCAATCCGATAGAAAATTTGTGGGCAGAACTGAAAAAGCATGTGCGAGCAAGGAGGCCTACAAACCTGACTCAGTTACACCAGTTCTTTCTGGAGGAATGGGCCAAAATTCCAGCAACTTATTGTGAGAAGCTTGTGGAAGGCTTCCCAAAACGTTTGACCCAAGTTAAACTATTTAAAGGCAATGCTACCAAATACCAACAAAGTGTATGTAAACTTCTGACCCACTGCGAATGTGATGAAAGAAATAAAAGCTGAAATAATTAATTCTCTCTACTATTATTCTGACATTTCACATTCTTAAAATAAAGTAGTGATCCTAACTGACCTAAGACAGGGAATGTTTTCTTCAATTAAATGTCAGGAATTGTGAAAAACTGACTTTAAATATATTTGGCTAAGCTGTATGTAAACTTCTGACTTCAACTTGTATTTTATACTAAAGAGAAATCTGTTAGATATGTTTATTAAACATATGTATTTTTATTTAATTGGTTCCTATGTATAGTTCTGAAGCATATTTTTCTTTGATGTCATAGATGCGACTAAAAGTGATTATTCCTCCACTTCTAGTAAGTACATAATTTTTTTCATTTGTATATTTTTAACCTTTTCTGTTTTTTTATTGGTGTTTCAAAGTAACTGTCTAAGAACTGTCTCAGCCATATTGTTTAATGAAAACGTAATATAACGACTTACATTTGATATTTTACAACACTGGTTAAAAAACCATGAACTACATTTTAGTTTTTTTACATATTCTGATCACTCATTAGACAATTTCATTTTCAGCATCTGACGAACACGTGGAAACACCATCATAAATTTAATGTAAATTTAATCACATGATGCTACATGGATCAGCGGAGAAATAAGTTCTGTTAAACTGCCAATTTATGGGCTTTCAAATGAATGGTGGCTATATATATATATATATATATATATATATATATATATATATATATATATATATACACATATACACTATATGGCCAAAATTGTGTGGACACCATATGTGCTTGATGAACATTTGATTTCAAAACCTTAGGCATCAATTTCCCCCTTTGCTGTAATAACAGCTTCCACTCTTTTGGGAAGGCTTTCCACTATACTGTATGTAGTAACATGGCTGCAGGGATTTGCACTCATTCAGACACAAGGCTATCAGTGAGGTCAGGAACTAATGTTGGTCGATGGGGCCTGACTTACAGTTGTTGTTCCAGTTCACCCCAAAAGTGATCAGTGGGGTTCAGGTCTGGGCTTTGTGCAGGCCAGTCAATTTCTTCCACGCCAGACACAGTAAACCATCACTTTGTTCACAGGGGCATTGTCATGCTGGAACAGAAAAGGGCTATCCCCAAACAGTTGCCACAAATTTGGAAGCACACAAAGCCCAAGCCATTACATAAAGAAACATTAAGATTTTTCTTTATTGGATTTAATGGAGCAACCAAAATTCGTAAATTAGAAAGGGGTGTCCACAAACTTTTGGCCTTATAGTGTATATATAAAAGTAAAATCTTGTTTTTGGTATAGTTTTTTTTTATTTTTATTTTTTTTTAAGAGAATATCCATTGCATGTTTTTTAAAAGTGAATCTATCTTGTTATTCACTGGTTAAATGTAAATTATGTCAAACTTCTGTGTCAACTGTCATTGTGTTAACACTTTATTTTGTTGGTCCCCTTACAGATAATCAACTGACTATAAGTGACTTATCAACTGATTTGCTATAGCTAGTAAACAGTGTTTCAACAAACATTCAGTAGACTTTCAGTAGCCTCTATATAGATCTTTATTAATGATCTACTTACATTATTGATGAGAACATCAGTTCATTAAAATTGTTGGACAGAACAATGACTTTTGTACATTTATATTTCTTTCTCATACAGTCTATGTGCTGGTTGCAATGTGGTGCTGCTATTCCTGTGTGTTATTATCAGTATTGGTATTTACCATCTGCTGATAGTCTGTTTTAAAAAGGAGACATGTAGCAGTCAGTTAACCAAATTCCTTAGATGTTCACTTTATTTTGATGGTCCCTAGGTAACTATAGATGAACAGTTGATACTACCTTAAAGTAAAGTGACTCTGTACTGATAGGAAATTCATATGCAACAAACAGTCAGTAGAGCATTTCCAGAAAACCTTTGGGTAACTAAAGGTGAAATAAGATAACGAGCAGTTGAGCAAAGAAATGTAATAGGTCATTAATAAAGATCTATATACAGGCTACTGAAAGTCTCCTAAATGTTTGTTGAAACACTGTTTACTAGCTATAGCAAATCAGTTAATAAGTCACTTATAGTCAGTTGAATATCTGTAGGGGGACCATCAAAATAAAGTGTTACCTGTGTATGCTCCATGTACAATTAAGATGCAAAAAGTGCAGCATTGTAAACAGCCATGTAAGCCTACCCTGACAAATGTTGAATTTTCCAGGAAGTAAGACTTGCGAGACTTGTTTCATATCTCATTTCAAACTCTTTCATTCTTGTTCTCATACCTGACTTTCACTGATATGAATGTGACTTTATAAAGAACATGTGTGTCCTGTGTGTTCCATGTCCTTCCAACAACTGTTTTAACAGGTATAATTTTATTGGTTTGCATTGTATAACTTCACAAATTGAATGCAATGCACATTTACACAATTGTGTTACTTCAGATCAGTTTTGTTGTGTGAGCTCAACAAAAAGAATGATTTACATACTGAATGTTATTGAATGGACTAATTCTGAATCAGTGAAGGGCAAGTTGAAAAAGAAAAAAGTTTCTGTGAAGTGTGTTCATAGGTCTGAGTTTGGCAAAAGTATATATAGGTAATGCAAGACTTAAAGATTATTTAACCCAAACTTGATAATTATCTCATGGTTGACTCACCTTTAAGCCATCCCAGATGTGTATGCCTTTCCTTCTTCAGCAGAACCGAAATGAAGATTTTTATAAGCACATTTCAGCTCTGTATGTCCATACAATGAAAATGAATGGGTGCCGTGAGGCTGCTGGCTGTTTGATGGTCCAAAAGGCATATTTAGGCAGCATAAAAGTAATCCACACGACTCCAGTCGATCAATTCATGTCTTCATAAGCAAATGGATAGGTTTGTGTAAGAAACAAATCGATAATTAAAAAGTTTTTAACTTTAAATCGTTGCTTCTGTGCAGCGCTTTATTGCTGTGTGAAATGACCTAACTCTCGCGTGACGTTTGTTCCTCTGTTGTAAACAAAGTGCGTCTTCCGTCTTCTCACGTGAATGCGCCATCACGCTTACGTCACGCAACAGATCTTAATTTTGGTTCTGCTGAAGAAGAAAAGACATACATATCTGGGATGGCTTAAAGGTGAGTCAATCATGAGAGAATTATCATTTTTGTGCGAACTAATCCTTTAAGGGTTTATATTTTTAAACTTAGTCAGAAATGAGATTCAAACATTGTAAACATGGTAATTGTATTCTTAAGAAGAGTAAATAAGATTTACTAATGTTTACTTCTTACTTACTAAACAGTGAATTTGTAGTTCCTCTGTGATGGTTTGAACTAAATAAATTATAATATTGATTACTAGTAAGGCTTTTCTATACCCCTGACATTGCTTACAGATCCCACTCCTTGTAGGTGCTTACAAATTACATTAAAGGAGGGATACCTTTCCATGAAATTAGTAAAATGCTAATACTTGTCATTACATTTTTATATTTCTGTTTAGTTGGGAGGAGTTGTAACACAAGACATTTTAGCTTTAAGTGTAAGAAACTGAACCTCAGTCATTTGCCTAAATAAATATACTAAATAGTAGCTAGCAGAGGTGGATATTTTAACGTGCAGTTTCACAAAATTATTGATAGATAAAAATTGCCTCAAAGTCTTCTGGTTGGCTAAACAAAAAATCTGAATGCAGCCCACGATTACGTTTTAGTTTGCTAAAGGTTTGATACATTTAAGGTTTTAGGTTTATTAGATCTCTAATAAAAATGACTTTTAAAACAAAACAAATAAACCAAATAACCTAGTTTCAGAGCAACTATTACAATCAGTATTTATATTTTACAAAATAATGTTTCGCAGGGTAAATCCTGTGTATGAGTTTAAAAGATACTTCCTTAACTTTGATTGTAATAAGATACTGATTAGGTATAAGTAGGGTGACCAGATTCCTGCTTGTGGAAAATGGGACAGCCCCCTCCCAGCAAAAATTAAAATTGACGTATCCTTACCTAGGCGCAGATCAATGCGCAGTATAGGGTGCATCCGCATCTGTAACTTGTCACCTTGTACTTTTCACTTGCAGCAATTTTTCTCAGTGTGCGCTTGTTTTTCAAGAGTTTATCGTAAAATGCAGAGCAGTCCAGTCCAAAATTAAGACGTACGAAAAGCATTGCCTTCATGACTGTTACACTGAGTCGAGATTTATCCGGTGTCCATGCTGCGTTCATTAATGAGAACACACGCGCCACAAATGCAGATGTCCCAGGCAGGCATAAAACAAACTCCACGACCTTGGCTAAGACTCCAAAGTTGATGGTCTTGCTCTCCAGCTCATCAACGTTTGTCCATCTCTCAGACATGGGCGCCTTGTTCATGTTCCACTCTGTGATGCGACGAGTGACAATGTTTTTCGGACAAACCCACTCATCAAAGAGCATGGTTTCGTCAATCATACTGAGAGCAGGGATTCTGGAGTAGAAGTGTTCGAGGCTGCTCTGAATGTCTCTCCACTCTGGGATGTGTCTCAGTAGGGCCCACTCAAGTTTTTACGTGTTCTCCAATGAGCGGCTCCAATTTTGGAGATAATCCACCGATGCTGAATAAAAGTTTCTGACTGCACAAAAGAAATCATCTGCTCACATGTCACCAGCTTCAACCAGAGCATCCAACTGCTTTTTAATATCAGGGGGTATGAATGATTCCTCCAGCCTGGCCTACAAGACTTTTCTCAGGTCATGAATGTGCAAAGCTATGGCCATGCACAACAGAATGATAAGCAAAAAGTCCTTCACTTGCGTGCACCTTGTCAGATTCTGAACTTTGTTTCTCAAAAAAATCGCTAACACTTGGTGTGGCACACGTACTTTTAGCAGCATCCACATGCTTTTTTGTATGAACATGCTGCGTGATGTCGGTGCGGCCTCCATGGGCGATGGAAAAGCGAGCTCCACAAATCTCACACCTCACTTTACTAGGCTCTGTCTGTGACTCCTTTTTTAGAAATGTAAACTCTTTTGAAGATCCTCATTAACTGTACATGCACGCTTCCTTCACATTTTTCCAGCTGCAATTTCATCTGTGTGCTCTTTCAATCTCTTCAATCAGTTCACTAACTGGACGTCTATTGATAGGGGATTGTGATTGGATAGTTTAATCCAGTCATGTACTTCAAATAACATGGAGTGATATGGATTGGTTTTACAAGCCGTATCCTTGGCTACCTTTGATTAGAATACTCACGTGACTGAGAAAGCCGCATAGGAGATAGAGAAATTTTAGGAGAGGGGAAATACGGAACAAAACATGATTTATCAGAATAAGTCAGGACACTAGAAAAAGTGCTTAAATATGGGACTGTCCCGGGAAAAACAGGACATCTGGCCACCCTAGGTATTAGCCAAACCTTTTTACAAAAAATATAATCTGTAAACCAATATGAAATCACATACTGTATGATAGAGTTACAACATCTCTCTGAGATGTGAAAACCAGCATCTGGCCTGTTGAAGCCAGCTGAAGCAGCCCAATGCCACCACCATGGACTGTTTATGTTCATGTATTCAGAACATCTCAATGAGGATTGTATGTTTTTGGCTCATATTATGAGCGTGATTGCTTGTGAACCAGTCACAGGAACTGTTATTGAAGGATGGGGCAGTTAAAACACTGTTGGACTGGAAATCCATAAGTAAACAATTTAATTCATGAATATATCATATATCATGACTGTTTGATAGTTTATGGTGCTGCTTGAGTGAACAGTTTAATATATTCAGATGAAATATGTTGAATGTGGGTTATATGTTAATCCTGAAATTTAGTTTTATAAATGTTGTGGTCTTGTGGAGTTTATTCATTTTTTTGGATTGCATTTCAAATATGGCTGTATTGGAAGTGCTGCATGATGTTAGCCAATCACAACAGTGGGCGTTTACATTGAAGTCTTAAAGGGCCAGACATCTTAAAACCAAGTGTTTCAGACAGAAGGTCAGAGAGAGGGTGGAAAATTATTATATATGACTTAATGATGACTGTTTTTGTGCAAAAAAAATGAATAAAAATACTAACATTATAAGTGTACCTCAAGGAAGATGATAAAATTATTTAAAAAAAGAGTATGTCATGGCTCCTTTAAGTAATTTAGTATCACAGGTCATCACCATTTGTACTGAATGTGATTAACTCATTCCTTCGCTTTTTCCCCTACTTATTTTCTTAAATCTTTTTCCTAACTAGGAAACCAGGCTACTATTCACACGTGTTATTGTTCCTCACAGGTTCTCACTCTTTGTGGTTGCTTGGAACATACATTAAAGGAGAGACGCCTTTTCCTGAATTTAGTGTCACATTTATGTTGGATGATGTCACAGTAAGATACTATGATTCAGAAATAAGGAACTATGTTCCAAGAGGAAATACTACAAATGAAGATGATGTGGTTAATCCATACCACATCTGATTTATAAGTGATCATATGCACAGGGTTGGGAGGGTTACTATTGAAATGTATTCCACTACAGATTACAGAATACATGCTGTAAAATGTAATTTGTAACGTATTCCGTTAGATTACTAAAGGTCAGTAACATATACTAAATACTTTGGATTACTTCTTCAGCACTGGTAGATTTTTTTTCACTTGTTTTGACTATAAAAACTCTGCCAGTACAGTAAGACAAAATACACATGTTAAAAATACATTCTCTGAAAAACATAAATATCTTATGCAGTGTTGTTTCTAAAACAAGATAAATCAAATTGATCTTGTTTTAAGGATTTTTAGATATTTTTACAGGAAAACAATACAAAAATTATTATCAAGAATAAGATTTTTGCCCTAATATCAAAGGTCTTACTAGAAAAAAAGAAATTATGATCCAACGTGAATTTTCTTGATAAAAAAATATGATTGTGCCTGGTAACGTGCATGTAAAATGGCTAGAAATAGCATTTTAGCTTTGCGTATAGCTGACAATTTACACAAGGTTTATTTCTATTTCTTCTGCTTCAAACTTACTTCTCTGTCTGCTCGTATGAATGTAACACATCATAAGAAAGTGTTTCACTGCTGTTCAAATGCACTTTGGATCGCATCATTTGTATGTATAAATGTTTTCCATCTGAAAGGACTAAATATTAAATGAAACGAATGACAATAAAATGCAAAGTAATCTCTTCAGTAATCAAAATACTTTTTGAATGTAACTGTATTCTAATTACCAATGATTTAAATTGTAACTGTAGTGGAATACAGTTACTTATATTTTGTATTTTAAATACGTAATCCTGTTACATGTATTCCATTACTCCCCAACACTGCATATGCATACCTATCTTGTGAGAAGACTGAGTCAACAAAAACATGACAACAAAAGAGAAAGTAAGTCTGGATGGCTAGAGAGAAAAGCTTCATATTTCATACTTCAAACTTGGGAGTCATGAGATCAGTCAGTCATGAACCAGATATTGGAGTGTTTTGACATCTCACATTTTCTTTTTCTGTCCCAACAGGTCATCAAGTTTATCATGTGATGAGTCTTTGTGAACTGTGGGACAGTGACAAACCTGGGCAATTAATCACCAGAGGCTCCATTACATATTAAAACATTTTTTTGAAAACACATTAACATGTAAAGGCATGTTAGAAGCCACAAAGCTATACCTGGAGCTATCCAAGTGGTGTTATGAGATGTTCTACTACCCAGCCTGCAAGACAGCTCTTAAGAGTTACCTTCTAAATAGAGGAACTCAAGTGAATAGGAAAGGTAGGACTCCCAACAAGTCGATTTGAGCCATTCATGGCAATATATAGACCTTGCAGTTACTGTACACTTTTTGTCACTTTATTATGTTTCTTATTGTTAGTTTCTGGTTTCTGTGTCACTGTAGAAGGCGTTTTATTATTTTTATCATTTGAAGTTAAAGAAACCACAGAAAAGAATTGTGCAATGAAAAGAGTTGTATTTTATAAGTCTTTTCTTTCCTCTTATTTTGTTCCACAGTGAAACCCCGAGTCAGACTCATCCAGAAAGCAAGGACAGATTCTGGCGGGTCTCGGGTGAGTTGTTTGGCAACAGGATTTTACCCTCGTCAAATCAACCTGACCCTGTTCAGAAATGGGCAGCCTGTATCTGATCATGAGGTCATTGGAGGAGATCTGCTGCCCAATGGTGACGGGACGTACCAGATGAGGAAGAGTCTGGAGATCAGTTCAGAGGAACAGAGAAAGGAACACAGATATACCTGCTCTGCTACACACCTCAGTCTGGACAACAAACGGGATGTCAGTTTGGGTAATGAATTCTTACAGAATAAAAGGGACAATACCAGATAAAACCACTGAAGTAATCTCTCAGTCTATATGTTACCTTGGTTTGTGATTCATGTTTCAGAGTATAACCATGGGAAATCACTTTAAATCAATAATTTCCCCAGTCCTAACAGTTTTGGCACTGGTGTTGGTCTTTGGGACTGGGACTGCTGTTTTAATATGGAGAAAGCGACATGCAGGTAAGAAAAGATCTGAAGGAATAGGTCTTACAGGTTTTGCAAGTCAAATAAGTCAAAGTCAAAAAGATATTTAAGAAATAGCCTTCCTCCCGTCTTCCGGCAGGTCATCCCCGTCTACCTGGATCAGGGAGGGGACAAGGGGAGGGAAACAATAATAATACAATAAAAAAAAAACGCAGTACCAACACACTGTAACAGTGATGTACCAACTAAAAAAACACCTTAATAATATTTAAAAGAGAGGGAAAGGCCAACGCAGAGCGGCAGAGGAAGAGAGAGAGAGGAGAGAGAGAGGGAAACAAAACATTTACTCGCCGGTTCTCCGATACGCCGTAGCCTGGTCCTCGGCCCCTCCTTCACCCTCTAATGGACGACAGCTGCACCTCCACGGGCGGATCGGAGTCAGTCCTCCGGCCCCTGGCGGACGGAACCTCCCGCCGCGTTTTCGGTGGACGGAAAGGGTCTCCCCCGCCCCTGGCAACAGTCCTCCTGCTCCAGGTGTTCGACCAGGAGCCCCTCCCCACTTGTGGTCAGCGGTCTCAGACTCCGCCGCATTTCAGCGGCTGGTAGGGGTCTCCTCCGCCCCTGGCAGCGGCCCTGACTGCTCCAGGTAGATGGTTAGGAGCCCCTCCTCCCCTCGTGTTGGCGGCCGTTCCTCCGCTCTCAGGCGGCCGGGCTCCTCTGTCCCCCAGTGGATGGCCGTGGCTGCACTGCTGGGGTGGATGGTAGTGGTGAGGACTCTACTACGGCGCATCCCTCCTCCCTCCCAGATTTCGGCACCAGTGGAACAAGGTAAATGGAAAGGAGGAGGTGAGAACTGGCTTGATAATATAAATAAAGGTTTAATAATAATCTAACCAAAAGCACAAACACACACAAGTGTCGGGCAGCTGCCCGTAACTCTCTCTCTCTGTCGCTCCGCCGTGTCCGATCGCCTGTATCCCTCTCGGGTTTCATCAGCCTAATTAGGGGCCGGGTGTACGGAATCACAACCCGGCCCCGCCCTCCGCCCTGCCACGACAGTATACTATATACAGTATATACAGTTCAAGTGAAATGTCCATCTTCATTTCTTTATAGTACATTTGCATAATGAGTTACTTTTTATGTAATTTACACTACTGGGTAAAAAAATATGAATTTCAGGAAATTTTAGTTGGCTTATTTGCACATTCTGTTAATTCATTAAATATAAATTTCATTTTCAGCATCTGATGAACGTGTGAATTCAGCATCATAAATGAAAGTGAGCTGCACTACTATCTGCATTTCTTTATTCACCATGATCTTATATATTCCCCATATATTTTTTGACTGTGCACAGTAATAGCAACATGTATCTGCTTTTTCATAAGAAAATACTTTTTTAAGACCACAGAGGAGAGTATTGTGGACCTTTTTCACAGTAGCGCCATCTTTAATTATTTCATTATTGACGGGAATAACAAAGTATGACACGCCTGTGATAAAAAAGCTACACTTCTGGTTCCTATACCACAGCAGCTTTTTTAGCAACCTATATAGTTCATTATGGAAGAGAAAAACACCAAGAGTTAATTTAAAAAAATGCATATGTTGTTTAACAACTCTCTAATTTCTTTATTTCTGGGCAGCACAACTGAGAACAGATCAATCGTATTTAAGCACCTTCATGGACACAAATTGAAATATATAACATAGAGGAAATTCCCCTAGATAAGGCATTATTCCTTCCCCTGACTTATAAGGTTATGAAAAAAAAGTCAGCAACCCTTTTGTTAGATTCACCTGCAAGTTGGGGTCAGATATTAGGAAAAAATACAAATGGTTTATGATAACACTCCATTAAACTCTCATCCCGCTCTTCCTGATGTACTCAAAGATTAATTAACACAGCATTGCTTTAATAGGGGCATGCAGGTTTTTGCTGACTTATAAGAGGGAGAAACACTTATGACATTCAAGCAGCTGAGTACAAAGTTCCTTCTACCCACTAAACACTTTTTTGAAGTATCTCCAGGTACAGCATGACTTTACAACACAACAAGATGGTCACTTATTGACTCTTTCTTCCCATCCAATAAACAAAGTAATAAGAGAGAGAGAGAGAGAGAGAGAGAGAGAGAGAGAGAGAAAATTGCCCAAAAGGCCTTGTATTGCATATATATGCCAGCTTTATTCATTTATTTGAAGAGGATACACCAATTTTTAAATCTAGATGAGAAAAAGAATTGGTGTGTGTTTTTGCACAAGAGATCTGGGAATCTATTTGTTAGGATGCCCTAACAAGACATTTTTAATTTAACAGTAGACATAGATTAATTCATATTTACATTATTCATAGGGTATTACACAGCTAGAGACACCTATTCCGAATGCTGCCCAGGATATAGAGTAGAGGTGGGCTGAGGTTAAGCTTTCTACCTGATACAAGATTTATCTTTTTGGGAGATAAATCAGTTCTACAACTTGAACATGGAATACATTTATGATTAATAAAGATAGCTCTGATAGCAGCAAAGAAATGCATTGCTTGCTGTACATTGGAAATATACTGAACCTCCAATGTAGCTATGTGGCTAAGATAAATATTTTATGTTCCAATAGAGAAAATAATGTTCAACCTTAAAAAGAAGCCATATCTGTTTAATAAGGAATTGGGTAAACTGACTGATTATATGACAGAAATTGATGTTACACAGGAAGATGATGTCAATTCAATAATGTAACACAAATACTTAAACTGAATTAAACTCACCCCCTTTTATTATTTATTTATTAATTTCAGCTTGCAGCTACCTGTTTTGATGTATATGCTTGACTGCACTGTCTGTTTAGGGAAGGGTGGGTTGGAAAATATGGTTTATTTTATTTCTGAATTGCCTCTGTACATCCCAAGGTTATAAGGAAAAGACAATAAATATATACATTTTTATATATATATTTTTAGCATCAATATGGTAGTGCAAGATGAATGCAAAGCTGAGCTTTGATTGGTGTTCTAATCTCATCTTCATGATGTGGTGACTGGTGTGATCCAACATTGAAACAGAATGGTTCATAAAAGGAAATTATTGATTGACTGATCGATTGAAATCAATGCTTATATGAAAATGACATTGGTGTATTATGGAAATGATTTTGTTGTTGACATCCTTCTTGTTGATTGTAGGCAGACTTGAATGTAAAGTTAAATATTTGATCTGCCTGTTGCTGAGAAACTTTGCGACTACTCAAATAAGGGGGAAATAGTTAGTTAGCCACCAGCTGAAGAATTTAAAAAGAACAAAGTGTTGTATCAGGTCTTTCAGGGGCAAGGAATGAAGAGACAGGAGCCAGGGGTGCAACAGACAGAGTGCAGAAGAGCTTCCTGTATCAGCAGAGCCCGAAATGGCTATGTTTGCTTAGGGTGTGTTAAGCCTAGGGCCTTCAAGGCTTCCTACTTGGCGATTCTCTACTTACTTATCTAGTTTCTAACATTGTGTTATGCAAGCTATGCAAGCACAGAGAGTGGAAAGAGACAGTTTCAGATGATATGGCAGAGAGATGTCAATGTCATATACATCATTCCCCCTCTTGATAATGGATAATTATCACCAATACCTCCTCTCTGTCATTGGAAGGAGAGGGGAAGAACTAGTTGTTATACTCATTAACAATCAAAATATCTTAGGAGCTGCAATGATTAAACAGATAATGTGAAGCAATTTAAAAAAAAACAAAAAAACAACTAAAAGTATTCACGTCATGGTGTTGAGTCCCAGCACAGTACAAACTTGATTTTCTAGTCAGATTCTTGAACACAGAGATTAAAAATATACACCATAGCAACTGACAAAATGGACAGACTTCTGCTCCTGTTTGTGCTTTCACTACCAACAACAGCTCCAAAGGGTAAGTTTTCAGAATATTGCAATGTGAAAATGTTTTACTGTTTTATGTTCTTTAAATAAAAATAAATGTTGGTAAAAATTATTTTAATGTGAAATCAAGCATTGAAGCATTAACTCTTTTTGTTATATTTAATGGCCTAGGTCAACATGTCTATTTTTCAGCATGGGAAGTTTACAACATGTGGTATCAATGTTTAACTTTACTTTCTTGGTGCTGTGACACAAGTGCTTAACATGCTGTTTGACTGAAAAATGTCTCTAGTGCATGCAACACATTTTTAAAAGTCGTTTCTATCATTACGTCAAAATAACGTAATGGAATTAGTGTATAAACCTGGCTAAAATTTCGTTCTTTACTACAAATCAAAAAATGTAGGTCTGTGAAGATATAGAAATGTAATGCAAGGTAGAGTTTCCCAACCTCTGAAACAGTCTGTATGAAATCCTTACAAGATGTGGTTAACATGTGTTGTTAAGTGCAGAATGTCTTCCATTTTTTTAAATCTCCATTTCAATGGTTACACAAAATGATAGTTTAATCACTAATGTTTTTGTTATTTTTTCACAGGCTCTCACTCTTTGAGGGTGCTTGCAACTTTCATTGAAGGGCAGTCACCATTTCCTGCATTCAGTTTTACATATATGTTGGATGATATCACAGTTGGGCACTATGATTCAGATAGAAAGCTCTATTTTGTGAGAGGAAATACAACAGAAGATGCTTTTGACCAAAATTATCACAGGAGCGTAAATTACATTATGTATAATTCTGTAAAGTACAGAGTCAAATTACAACGTCATAATCATACAAACAGTAAGTATTCTACAATGCATGGATGTGGTCATCAATGCACTGGAATAGGAACAGTCTGAAAGGTGTGTGTGTGTGTGTGTGTGTGTGTGTGTGTGTGTGTGTGTGTTTGGGGGAGAGGTGGGGCTTAGTCTAAGAATGGACATTCCCCTGAATTAATAGGACATAACTGAGTTGTGAAGGCATCTTTTAAAACATGATTGATCAATCACTTTCTCCTTTACTTTCAGGTCTTGAAGTTCATCAGACACTTGTTCATTGTGAGTTGCTGGACAATGGGAAGACAGGACAAATCGTGGCTAAGGGTGCTACTGGAGGATCCACAATTGTTGAGTTGCATTTTCATAATAGCAAGTCAACTTTCAGTACTTCTTTTAAAACCTCACCACAGAAGATCACCATTTCTAAAATTTCTAACAGAACAATATGAATTTGGTTACTACTCATTTGCCATGGAAACTCTGAAAGGTTATCTTCAAACAAGGGGGAAACAAGTGGAAAGGATAGGTATGTCACAAACACATTTTTCCATGAATGTTTTTCTCAAAGATGAACAAAGTATAAATACAAAAGACACCAAATCCTCTTCTGAACAGTTCCAAGGTATGCATTCAACTTTCCTTTCATCCCTAGTGAAACCCAGAGTCAGAATCATCCAGAAAGGAAACACACATTCTAGAGGGTCTAGTGTGAGTTGTCTGGCGACAGGATTTTACCCTCGTCACATCAACCTGACCCTGTTTAGAGATGGGCAGCCTGTATCTGATCATGAGGTCACTGGAGGAGAGCTGCTGCCCAATGGTGATGGGACGTACCAGATGAGGAAAAGTCTGGAGATCAGTACAGAGGAACAGAGAGAGAAGTACAATTACACCTGCTCTGCTACACACATCAGTCTGGAAAACAAACTGGATGTCTATTTAGGTAATGAGTCCATATACATTGAACAAACACATCATAAAATAACATATCTGATAAATGAATGTTTTTGTGATTTTTTTCCCATCCTTCAGAGTATCCAGGGGAAACATTTGAGCTAGTAACTTCCTCAGTGATAGCGGTTATAACATTGGGGTTAGTATTATTGACTTTGGCTGCCATTGTATGGATAATTATATGGCGGAAAAGGCAGCATTCAGGTAATGCAGGAAATGAAAACACAACTTACAGTAAAATGAGATTCTAATAGATAGATGAAAAGTGGTAGATTCATTCAGAGACTACATATAAGGATCATTTGGTAAATAAAGCGTTTGAAATTATTTTAAAGGAAATTTATGAATTTCTTATTTCCTTATTTCCTGTGTTGTAGCCTCCTCTACATGCACCTACACTGCTTCTAGTGAGTGTTTTCTGTGTATTTTATGCATGTATTTCTGCATGCTTTCCCACATCCATTAATGGTACTTTCATTACAGCATAATCTGAATCAGAATGTTGCATCAAGAAAAACAGCAATTGAATATTTACTAACCACTCTTTATATCTGCTATTCATTTTCAGCAACTGAATACAATGTGGATTTAACATCATGATGTTTTTGAGCCATTTTGACCATTGTGGAGCCACTCATCTGATGCATATACGTATGCCATGCAATTGATCACAGTTAAAATATACAGGAAAAACTTCTAATATATTATGAACTAAATTTTTACAATGTATATTTTGCTTGCAAAAAATAAATAAAATAAAAATATTTTGCCAGAATACACTACTTTTGAATGGCCGTCAATAGAGAAAGCTTTTTTGTCCAATCTACCAGTCTGGCTACCTGTTTAGTACCTTTACAAATATATACCTAGGCTTGTAGTCTTTTATCACTTTTGTTCATTGCCTTTTGTTTGTGTCTGCTACCAGACATCTTTGAGACTGTATTTCACAAAACATATTTTAATGTTTTAGTATTATATTGAGTACTACACTCTGTGTAAGACAACTTTGTTTTTTTTATAACAATTTTGCATTCTATAACAGCAGAATAAATCCATCTGTACACGGGTATTCTCTTCATACCTATTTGATGTTACTTTATATCATGCTCCTAATTTTTGTACACAACTTCAGTCAATATGCTGAGCTCTCATCTTGATTATCATTTCACTTTCAGTGCACCAGAGGTTAATCTTTGAAATGATCTTTTTATAATATTGCTGTGAAGCTGAAACACAGAAATGTAGTTGCATAAGGCCTATAATAAATGTTTATTCATTAAAATGAAACAATAATTTATTACTAAACCCACCTTACTGTCACTGTAGTTTGTCTTTTTCAAAAAGAGAACCTCATAGCTGTTTCAATACAGTTTCCACATCCCAAATACTAAACCAATGCACATTTTTCACAGTAATACACTGGTCAAAGATTAAAAGTTACATAATATAACTATGCACTGCTGTACATCACTAGTGCCATTGTGGCAGGTTTTCTTTGCTGTCAATAACACCAGGCATTTTTGCTGTGCAGTCATTGTGCCAACAATTCCTTTCAACTGGTCTGGTTAGCCACTGTTGGCCATGCCCTTTTGAGACCCTGAATTAAATTAAAAGTGGAGGAAGTGGAGGTTAATTGGTTAATAGTACAAACAATCAAAACATTTCAGAAAGGCTAGAACTTGCTGCATTCCATTCAACTCGAAAAGTCAGAATTTCCAACTTAATACTAGAAAAAGTGCAATGGAACGCCACTTGGAGTCGGACGTCCAACTTGAAAACTCGTGCTGAAATCTTCAACTCCGATTTCGCCGAGATGCAGGTGCGTGATGTCACACAAACATGTTGGCACCCGGAGAGATGAGAAGTGATAAACATCCACTTTTATTAAGTAATATCAATCAATGAGTCAAAGTCCCTAAACTAAATGATATTAAAGCCTGTTTAACAAACATTTGCAGAGACAGGTGTACAGAACATGGTAAATTACACTTTCTTTTGATAATCGTACACCTTTAGCACAAATGCTAACGTTGCAGCATTGTTTATCAATTGGGTTGCTAGTATTGTGACTGGTGACAGTCGAACAGCTGCTAACGGGACCATTGTAATTTTGTTTCCTAACACATTATCTTCCAAGCATCTGGCAATGGAATGGCATGGTCGGAGAATGGAGATATCAAGTAGGAATATCACACATGATCCGACTTTGAATGGAAAACGGCGACAGTCTTTACGTCATGATATAGGAGGGCAGCACCACGCAGACTTGAATTTCCAGTTCAGTTTTTGAACAACAGAGATTAAAACTGTACAAAGATGCTCAACAATAAGGACAGAATTCTGCTCCTGCTTGTGCTTTCACTACCAACAACTGCTCCAAAGGGTAAGTTCTGAAAATACTGTGACATGGAAATGTTTTATTGCCTTGCTTTCAATATTTTCCAAATAAATGTACTGGGCACTGGTAGTCATTTAGCATAGCTACACATACTTCCTCATAGCAGACTTTAATACTGCTTCTGTATCATAGTGAGGGTTTTACAAAAGGACATTATAACTAGTCAAAATCTTTTCAGACTTTATTTTTACCTTTTCATTACAAGTTACTCAGTTTGATTACTATTTTGTTGTTGTTGTTTTTGTTGATCTCAGGTGCACACTCTTTTTGGTTGCTTGTAACTTACCTTAAAGGGCAATCACCCTTTCCTGAATTTAGTGTCACATCAATGTTGGATGACATCACAGTTGGGTACTATGATTCAGAGCGAAAGCTCTATCTTATGAGAGGAAATATGACAGAAGAAGAAGATATATTTGACCAAAATCATCACATCTTAATAAATGACTTGTTGTACAATTCTTTAAAGTATAGGATCAATCTGTTTAAACAGGATAATGCAAATCAAACAGACAGTAAGTACAGTTGTGTTGCATTTGGTAAGGAATGTGTACAATAATACAGATGCATAACAATGATTTGAAAAGTGCGGGAAACATTAAGGTGAAGTGTGATGTTTTTCTGTGTTGAAATACATTCTGCTTTCCTAGTTTAACATACTAAGTAAAGCATTCATAGGTTTGTTTGGGCATTTTGACCAGATCAACCAATGCACTGAGTTTGGGCGAGATCATCTAACCAATATTTGTCCAACCAATGGTAGACTGGGATGTGTTTGAAAATATGTTTGAAGACACTCATTATTATTACAGTTTTGTTTTTCAGCAGACACTTCACCTTTAAGTTTCATTATATTTATTTATAAAGTAATAATTATTCTCTGAAAGAGATGATTCTGAATTTTCTGATTCAATAAAAAAGTATTGAACATGTACCTTGCAAAGATGACTGTTTCCAGGAAATAGAAAACCTATGTGCCCATAGCCACATAAGTTGCGTAAAGCATGATTGAGAACATGCTCCTTCACAGGTCTTGAGGTTCATTAGACGCTGATTCACTGTGAGCTGTTGGACAATGATGAGTCGGGACAAATCACGAGTAGAGGTGCTGCTGGAGGATCCACCATCATAGAGCTTAGTTTTCTCAATAACAAGTTAACTTTCAGTAGTTGTTTCGATGCCCCACCACAAAAGATCCGGCATTATCTTGAAAGGGCCCAATGGCGTTATCAAAATTTTTGCTACCCACTCTGCATGAAAACTCTGAAGGGTTACCTTAAAAGAAGAGGAAATCAAGTCAACAGGAAAGGTAAATCACAAATACAATTTCTTTCATGTTTTTTTTCCAAAGATGAGCAAAATATATTTGAAGATTATGCGTGCAATTCCTGTGCCACTGTCTTCACTAAACAGCAGCGTTGGGCAAGTTAAGCCCAAAATATACTTCGGTTTTGACACGAATGCTTAGCGTCTGCATACAGTCGAATGCTCAACTTTCAAAGTATACTTAAGTTGACTGTGAACGCATACACAGCCTGTTGACGCATACACGCTACGACTGAAATATTATTTTCTTCAGGAGTTTAGAACATGTCTTAATAGTCCTTTAGACTCAAGTTATACAAATGCATCTCCTGACCACTCACATGCACTCTTTACGTGCACATCTACTGTTGTTGTTGCCACCTTCGTCTTCTGTTGTTTAGCTGAGATTACATCATCAAGCGCTTCTTCGTGACAACAATGGCTCAACTGTGAGTGTTGCCACCTTGTGGACCCACTTTTTAGTGCAAATAATTCCAGGTGCATACGCATACTGCTCTTTCAGAGCATGCGCGGTTAGAAAAATCGAGCTGTACGCATTCAGTGCTCTAGCAATCTGCTCATAACTACATTTGCGTCACTCTTCATTTGCGTTACACATCCATTATGCACGTAAATTGTGTACATATTACTGATTACTTCATCGCAAAAGTAATCACATTACTAAATACTTTCTGAAACACTTTTTGCAGAAAATATTTTTTCCTCTAAACTGATTCAAAATAATGTCTGTTATAATGTCTATACACGCCTTTCAGCTGTCACAGAAACACAGACATACATTTAAGCATACATCATATTTTAATTCATATTTAAAAAATATGAATACAATCATTTAGAAATACTGAATCTGTAACCCAAGAAATGTACATAAAATTAACTTAATTAAAAATAAGTTACTGTAATCAGATTACAACATTTGTAATGTAATGCATCACACTAATTTTTTGGCAGAAAATAATTCGATTTTTATTTAAATGGGATCTAAATTAAAAAAAAGAATAATAATTTTAAAACAGGTTTCCTGCCATTGTTTAAAAACAATACATTGTTTTATGTCATTGGTTTGTTGCTTTTGGGCTGGTTGGGATGCTCAAACAAACAGAGCAATGTTCTGATGCACAGAGTCACAATATTTCAACAGAAATATCAACAGATGAATGGCTTACTTGTCTCTCCATATAAAGCTGTGATAGGAGAACTATTGTATTATCGAGAAAATGACTCATCACTTTTAAAATAAACATCAAAAGTAATTTAGTAAATATGAAACTTGAAAAAAACAGATGTTAAACTGGCATATGGGTTATTAGCAACAAGACAATGTTAGCAACTCTCTTAATTTTTGTCTTAGTACTTGAAATGGAAAAGGAGCATTTTATAAGGGCCTCAATACATTTTTATTTTTTTTATTTATTTTTTTTTACCTTATTTTAGCTTTATTTTCATCCTTTTTTGTTCCCAAGTGAAACCCAGAGTCAGACTAATTCAGAAAGCAAACACAGATTCTGGCGGGTCTCGGGTGAGTTGTTTGGCAACAGGATTTTACCCTCGTCACATCAACCTGACTTTGTTTGGAGATGGGCAGCCTGTATCTGATCATGAGATCACTGGAGGAGATCTGCTGCCCAATGGTGATGGGACGTACCAGATGAGGAAGAGTCTGGAGATCAGTGCAGAGGAACAGAGAGAGAAACACAATTACACCTGCTCTGCTACACACCTCAGTCTGGACAACAAGATGGATGTAATTTTGGGTAATGAGCTCAAATAGGACAAGTGCATTATAAAATTGCTTTTGTGATAAATGAAAGTCTGTGTGACTTTTTTTTTTAAAAAAATTTATCATGCTTCAGAGAATCCAGGGGAAACATTTGAGCAGGAAGTTGTCTTTGTGCCTGTGGTTGTGCCATTGGTGTTGGTAGCTGCCTTAATTATATGGTGGAGAAAGTGCATTAGAGGTAAATCAAGAAATGAAAAACACAATGAACAGCCCGTGGAGCTAATTAAACTAAACCTGATCTTTTCAGAGCTTCAAACATTGTTCCAATTTTAAGCACTTCTGTTGTTAATTTATTTTTGTGTTTTCCTGAATTGTGTTGTAGCTTCCTCTTCAAGTGAATACTCTGCTTCTAGTAAGTATTTTCTGTGTATTTTATGTATTTTTGTAGTTGATGTGTGTTTATAAAATAATCTCATTTAACAGTTAAATGTTTTACAATTAAATTCGTGATTTAGGATTTTTGTTGTTATTGTACCCCAAGAATATAACCGCACATTTTATGTAATTAAATATTTTTGACCTATTGATTAAATCTGAAATTCTTTTTCAGCTACTGAAGACAGTGTAGAATTATCATAAAAGTTTATAGGTAAAATGCATGCCATAATTTGATATAAAAAAGTCTGTCTTAGAATGTTTTTCTTTCTTTCTTTTTTTTATGCACACAATGCCCATAGAAAACATCTAATGGAGTATGTATTTAAAGGCCAAAAAAAGTGCATTAATGTGTTATGTAAAAAATGTCTCATAAATGGTGAAGAATTAATTGTTTTCAATAGCTTTTTTATGATTTTGCTATGTTTACATTTAATGTTTAAACTGTCAGTGAAATATATGTTTGGAACTGGATGTGTTTTAGAAATAGAAACATTTTGGACAATAAGGGCACATATACAAATATATATTTTTGCAATATATTTTATTTGTAAAAAATATAATACATGTACAATATTTACAAATGTATTTAATAGGAAAATAAATTATCTGATAAATTACTGCAAAAGTAACAAACAAATAAAGTCTTCATTTTTCGATGAACACTCAGTGACCATCTGATTTTGGCATAAGATGACTTTGGACCTCAAATCCTCCCCATTATGTTCTTTATAGTAAAAACTCTTGATTGTAGTGTGTAGCATAATTTGTCATCATGCAGGGAAACTGTTAATGGAAAGAAAGTGTTTAGATTCAGAAATTCAGCACAAGGTGAAAGAAACAGGGTTTCTGCATGTTTCATTAAGCTTAATGTAGACTTTTTAAGACTCACCGCAACCTGAAGAAAATCATTGAAACAACTTGCATTAAATTGTTTAATCTTAGTCTTAAAATTTTATCTTTGTATCTTTTCTATCCAATATTAAACTGTAAAATCGCACAAATTCATTCAATGACAAAATGCTGTTTGATAAATTATTAAAAGTACGGGTGCTTTAATCCCAATGCAACAAATCAAGAGAACACTTAAGAAAATAACAAAACAAAGTCAAAAGCATCCTTACCATAAAGGACTGTGCATCTCTGGAGTATGAGGTAGATGGAAAGTTTATTTCCGTTTGCTGTACTGAATCTGTGAAGGCAGTGAATGTTGGACAGCACTGGGCACCATCCTGCAAAAGTCCTTGTGGCCCATCCAGACACCAGGTTCCTGGTAAAGTCCCACTTTGAAGCCTTTCTGATTGATCTTGTGAGTTACAGCAATTTGTAGTTGTTTCATGGTTGTAGAGCTCCTCATTGTGCCCAAGCTGAGCTGACAGATAGGAGATGTAGCTAATGGTGAGTCGAAGGGTCTCGATCTTGGTCAGGGTTTGTCCAGGAGGTGCTACAGAAGGAGGCAAATAGGTTTGGAGATTATGGAGAGCTTTGGTCAGGTCCCTCATCCTGAGCTTCTCTCTATCGCTGGCCGTCTGGCGCTTCATTCCAGGGTTTTTGGATCTGGAACGCCTCTTTTCTTCAGCAGGCAGAACTATTCTGGGTTTCTTGGCAGGTTGGCTGTCAATGTCAGTTTTTCCTGCCACCTCTGGCTGTCTTCCAGTTCCCCGCCAGCCCACAGGAGGAGAAAAGCATCCAGAGTCAATGGAGGTACTTGGAGAAAGACTGCCACAGGCACTATAGTACCCAGCATCAGAAATGGTAGATGACTGCTCATATTCAAAATGGCATTTGGTTCCTTGTAGCATAAATGGAGAAAAGTTGAACTCCATGGTTGTGATCTTTCCAAAGCTGAGGAGATGTTTCCTTCTGGTTCTCTAGTGAATGCTGATGAACTGGAAGCAGCCGCCCAATATATCCTGGATGAAAAGGTGTGATGTTGCACCTTCAGAAGGTGCTTAAGAATTTCAAAGAAGCAAGGAGACATCACACCAGGGGCAGGGGGTCTCTGGGAAAGCTCACATCACAAGCACAAGTGGGAGGTTGTGACTGCAGTGGTAAGATAACATTTATTGAAGGACAAGTTCAATATACATTTAGTTACACTGTAACCTGCAATTGTTTCCTTAAAGGAATATTCAGGTTTTAATCAAAGTTATGCTCAATCGGCAACATTTATGGCACAATGTTGATTACCCCCAAAAAACAATTTCGACTTGTCCCTCTTTCCTTTAAAAAAAACAAAAAAGCATCAGTCAAGGTTACAATGAGGCACTTACAATGGAAGTGAATGGGGCCAATATTTGGAGGGTTTAAAGACACAAATGTGAAGCTTATCATTTTATCAAAGCATTTACAGTAATTCTTCTGTTGAAACATGTTTATTAGTTTAAACTGTCGTTTTTACGGTCGTTTTAGGGTTTAAGGGTTGACAACGAAGTTGTAAAATTATAAAGTTATACCGAAAAGGTTAGTAAGTGATTTCATTATACTAAAATCATGTTACACTATGCATATTGTTTACGTCTTGTGGCTATACTTTTGAATCAGTGAGTATTTTAATGTTTACATATTGTCTCCATTTACTTCCATTGTAAGTGCCTCTTCGTAACCCAGATTTTTAAAGGAGGGAGAAGTCTAAATATTTTTTTGTGGTTATCAATATTGTACCAAAAATGCTGTTGATTTAGCTTAACTTGTATTGAACCCGGAATATTCCTTTAAGAAGTCATTTCTACTTGAGCTAACAAAACAAAAGTGCTGTTGGTGTATTCACATTGAATCGGTGATATTATTTTTGACTTAAATCAAATCAATTAATTTGGATATTACTAAATGAAGCACTTTTTTTTACATAGATTTAGCTTGCACTGAACAGTGGCAACTTATATTTGTTTCTTCAATTATCTATTTCTGCTTCATTTAACCTACAAAATTACTATTGTTAGTGTAAACTAATCTGTCAAGTAAATGTAGTCAATTATTTAAAGGAATAAAACCAATTAATTTCGATGTTTCCACATGAAAAACTTTTTAATGTTAGCGAGACATTATTTTGATTTAGTCAAATTATTTATTAATAGACATAAATGTGTGTTCATTAAGTTTATTGTTGTTTTTTCTATGAAAGATAAAGGTTTTGGCATTGCTGTTTTCAATTCCTCTACATCATGAAAAGTTTTTTTTGTTTTTTGTTTGATTAACCCTGTCATTATGAGGCAAATCCATACAGTGGGGGAAAAAAATTAACCTTTAAAATATGTGCTTCATTTGGTAACATCTAACATCAAAAATATTTTCTGCTCTCACTAAATGAACCTGAATACATTAGGTTAAACCAACAAAATGCATTTTTAGGGTAAGATCAGGTGGAAATTGCCCTAAAAGGCAATAATGGCAGGTAACGACTTTTTACGATGCACACTGAAAAAATGTTAACCTTAAAATGTGCTTCATGAGTCAACATCTAAATAAACAGGTTTTATTCAATTCAAAACTTCTATTTAACATCAGGGGTCTTTCACATAGAAATAGTTCTTTAGTCTAATGATTGCAGGTTTTTAAATGTCTTATATTCAGCTTAACAAGCCTGCTTTCTCAGAGTAACACCTCTTTTCATGAAGTGTGTAGCCTGTAATCTGTCAGTTGTTCACAGTTCTTTGTTTAGACAACTGACATTTCCATCTGAGAGCCTCATGAGAACTGTGGAAGGACAGTTATTTAGAACAGGGCCCAAAAACTTGCTTGCATTGCAATTACTGTTTATCACGTGTCTGCTTTTTGACTCGATAGAAAATGAAATCTGGACTTTATTTTGTGGATCCAGTTGTTGTTTCCTTTTCTGAGGTGTTAGGTGACCTCTTCTCAAGCCTTGGCTTGTGGATTACAGCTTCAGTGTGAGTAGCTCCAAGGAAATGGTTCCCAGACCACAACGTGTCACTTTTCGCTCCTTGCAGTGCTGACCTGAAATAATACAATTTTTACGATGTCCAAAAGGAATGTTAGTTTGAAACAGGATCAGACATTTTTTTAAAAATCTTGAATGAAAAAGCTGGGACATCTGACTTGTGGATAAGGGCACAAAGATGGTCATAACATTATGGTCATGTTTCTTCGCTTTTAAAACAGCAAGGTTGAAGAATAGAGCTAAATCGCGAAAACTAATAGAATACTAGACAAACAAACAAATAAACAATTAAAAAAACACACAAAAATAGCTTTACATCAGAAGTAAGGATAGTATGTGCTCATAACTCATTAAACTTGTCACTTCATGCTTTAAATGTTGATTTGAATTATCAGACCTCCCTGCAAATGAGTGCACTTCTTCCATTTCAAAGCCTTTCTTAGTTTTTCCTAAAGCATTAAAGGTCGATTAGCACATCTATGTGAAATGTTTTTCTTATCCTGCTCGGTTAAATGTTGATTTCAGGCAAACAACTAAATTGTCTAAATCCTTTCCTCCCAGTGTTCTGTAAACTGTGTATTGAGCTTTACATTACCATATCAGTCACAGGTCAGGGTAACTAGAGCAGAGTCTTAGTTCTAATTACCTCGGTATCTAACACCTTGAAACGCATGCAGTGTGCCAAGCCCTCTCTCATTAGAGTATTATGAAGATAAGGATGCATGAAGTTCAAGCTTTTGAAGGAATAATCCGTCCCAGACTTTGAGGTGCGAGGATGCTCTTTTTGTTGACCTGTGGTATATTAAGAAAGAGGCTCTATTTGCACAGGCCTGATTAGTACTTGGTTGAGATCTTTGTGTTCAATTACGGCAGGAAGAACTTTGGGAATATCATGTATTTATCATGTTTTGTTTGTAGGGTTTAACCCCTTAAACTCTGGTGCATTTTTGGGCTGCCACCCACAATTTTTCAGACTCAAATTTAAAAGCTCACCATTCACATATACTTTGGACAAATTGCAAAAAAATGTGTCTTATTTTTTAGAGAACCGTCCAAATAAAGAAAATAAGACTCCAATTATTCATAAATAATATTGTATGTGTTTATAATCTTATGATAAACAGAATAAAAAGAAAAAACTATTATTGTTGTCCTAACTTTGTAAACATGTAATTCTGGTTCTGTTCACTCAACCTCACTTTGAAAAGTCTCCTTTTATTCCACTAGGTTGCAGAAAGCACTAGAAAAATATTTTTTTTCTCTATCACATTCCATCACAATATACAGGTCTGAAATGTAGGTGGTGCTCTAACGCATTTTAGCCTTCACTGATTCACTCGTCCATAGACATTCAGTCTAATTTTCAGTTCAAGCACCACCCTTGTTGTTTCATTGAATATCTTAGCCTCTGAGTGGACTAAAAGCTCAATCTAGGTGTCAGCTAGCTGAGATACTCCCCTTTGCCAAGATATAAAACATTTTATCATCAATAGTCGAAAACATATTTTCTGATGATTTGTTTTGCATGCTATTCCTTCTGGATGCCATATTTTTTTCTGGACATCTAAGATATAACATTGGATTATTCAGCCAAGCAAGCTCACAGACAAGTAAACAATGGCACATTTTCAGAGAATTTCCTAAGGTAAAAGCATATATAACGTTTTTAGCTATTTGGAGCTTACAGCAGCAGTTATTGGAGCATAAAAGAGAGACGTTTGTATTTGATGACTTACAGAAATCATATTTCACTTTGTGATTCTTTTGAAAATCTTTCTAACTGTGGTATCAGGGCAAAATTAACCTGAGAGTGAGAGCTTTCATTTGATATATGAGTTGTCCATTTATGTGCTATATGAAGGACTTTTATTTTTGTATAAATATTTCTACCCCATTACCTCTGGGGGCACTAATTTTCAACACAAATTCTTTGAGGCCTTATTTTGTTATTTTAAGTAACATAAATGCAGAAGTGATGGTTATCTCTGAAAAGTTCAGATTCTAAGCTTTCAAATGATACCTTAAGCCTGACTTATGTATACGAAGACTTACATTTTTTAAGCGTAAACTTTTTTTCACAACATAGTGCCCCCCTTTGGACCTGCCATCAGGTCCATAGAGTAGGTTTGAGTATAATTCAGTCACAAAAATACATTTCTTTTTTTACATTAACACAAATGCAAAGCTGTAAGTCTATACATTTTTACTTATACCTTTGACTAAGATATACATTTGTTTGCTAGGATGTTTTTAAGGTATGGTTGACTGATTTGGGCTTTTCAATGGCCGATACCAATATTAATATTTTGTGAACTGAGTGGCTGATAGCTGATATTATGCCAATATTGTCACAGTCTGTCTCCCTCATGTTCTTCAAGGACTCTTATTTTGAAGTTTTCCCCTGATTACATCTCCCATAGATCACTTCCCGCATCACTTCCATCTGCTCAACCTCACCTGTATTCCATTCCCTCATTTAGTTCCTTGTGTATAAATACCGTCTAGTTTTGTTCATCCATTGTCAGTCCTTGAAGTGTTACGTTGTGAAGTTAGTTTGTGATGTATAGCTTTATAGTTTGTTCCACTCCAGCGATTATAATTAAAAGATTCAAAGTATCTATTCCTGCATCTCTTCCTCTCCAGTACCCAGCGTTACAAATATACTGTTCACTATTGAAATTACTGATGGCAAGTACATTAATAAAATTATTGATATTAAATGAAATTATTTATTTTACGCAATATTTATTCAAAAGAGTTATTGGTCAATATAGATAATCTGACGGCCAAATATCCGACAATAAATTGGCCTGATATATCAGTCACTAATCACTCATTTAGAGTATTATATATGTATGGAATAGTTCCAGTTAATTCATTATGCAACTTTTATTTCTTATTCAGTCAGTTAGACAGAGAACAAAATCATAACAATACAGGTGCTGGTCATATAATTAGAATATCATCAAAAAGTTGATTTATTTCACTAATTCCATTCAAAAAGTGAAACTTGTATATTATATTCATTCATTACACACAGATTGATATATTTCAAATGTTTATTTCTTTTAATTTTGATGATTATAACTGACAACTAAGGAAAATCCCAAATTCAGTATCTCAGAAAATTAGAATATTGTGAAAAGGTTCAATATTGAAGACACCTGGTGCCACACTCTAATCAGCTAATTAACTCAAAACACCTGCAAAGGCCTTTAAATGGTCTCTCAGTCTAGTTCTGTACGCTACACAATCATGGGGAAGACTGCTGACTTGACAGTTGTCCAAAAGACGACCATTGACACGTTGCACAAGGAGGGCAAGACACAAAAGGTCATTGCAAAAGAGGCTGGCTGTTCACAGAGCTCTGTGTCCAAGCACATTAATAGAGAGGCGAAGGGAAGGAAAAGATGTGGTAGAAAAAAGTGTACAAGCAATAGGGATAACCGCACCCTGGAGAGGATTGTGAAACAAAACCCATTCAAAAATGTGGGGGAGAACCACTACGCACAGACGTATGCAAGACATGGGTTTCAGCTGTCACATTCCTTGTGTCAAGCCACTCTTGAACAACAGACAGCGTCTGAAGCGTCTCGCCTGGACTAAAGACAAAAAGGACTGGACTGCTGCTGAGTGGTCCAAAGTTATGTTCTCTGATGAAAGTAAATTTTGCATTTCCTTTGGAAATCAGGGTCCCAGAGTCTGGAGGAAGAGAGGAGAGGCACACAATCCACGTTGCTTGAGGTCCAGTGTAAAGTTTCCACAGTCAGTGATGGTTTGGGGTGCCATGTCATCTGCTGGTGTCGGTCCACTGTGTTTTCTGAGGTCCAAGGTCAACGCAGCCGTATACCAGGAAGTTTTAGAGCACTTCATGCTTCCTGCTGCTGACCAACTTTATGGAGATGCAGATTTCATTTTCCAACAGGACTTGGCACCTGCACACAGTGCCAAAGCAACCAGTATCTGGTTTAAGGACCATGGTATCCCTGTTCTTAATTGGCCAGCAAACTCGCCTGACCTTAACCCCATAGAAAATCTATGGGGTATTGTGAAGAGGAAGATGCGATATGTCAGACCCAACAATGCAGAAGAGCTGAAGGCCACTATCAGAGCAACCTGGGCTCTCATAACACCTGAGCAGTGCCACAGACTGATCGACTCCATGCCACGCTGCATTGCTGCAGTAATTCAGGCAAAAGGAGCCCCAACTAAGTATTGAGTGCTGTACATGCTCATACTTTACATGTTCATACTTTTCAGTTGGCCAAGATTTCTAAAAATCCTTTCTTTGTATTGGTCTTAAGTAATATTCTAATTTTCTGAGATACTGAATTTGGGATTTTCCTTAGTTGTCAGTTATAATCATCAAAATTAAAAGAAATAAACATTTGAAATATATCAGTCTGTGTGTAATGAATGAATATAATATACAAGTTTCACTTTTTGAATGGAATTAGTGAAATAAATCAACTTTTTGATGATATTCTAATTATATGACCAGCACCTGTAAACTGGCAGGGCTGGTTAATTGTTTAATTAAGTTTTAATTGCATGTTGAATTTGCTTTACATGCTGGAATCTGGGTATATGTTGATACTCATTTGTTGAAGCCCATTATCCAAATTTGGATACTAATTTACATGTAAATAACAGGGAGAAAAAGCTCAGAGCTTTGTGATACTGCTGTAACTGCCTAACTGTCTTTTGATTAGGTTGATCTTACATTGTTGCAACATATTAAGTATAAATCATGTAACAAAAGCTAAATGGTGACTATATATACAGTATATATACAGTATATATATATCGGGAGAACCGGGACATTTCTGGGGACAATGGGGCTAAGGAGGGCTGCAAAACGGTGCCGCTATATTTCCCGAAGGGGGCCGTGATATGCAGAAAAGGAAAGCGACACATATACACTTGTCATTGCAGTCTCTTGGCACAATCATGATTTCAAGCTCGATTACACTTCCTATTGTGCCATCTAGCGCTCTGTGCATGCGTACCACTCAACCTTTTATGTTATTTTGCACATTCTACCCTTTTCTTCTTATTTGCCAGTTCCAGATGTGGCTTTTTCTTTGAAAGTCTTCCTAAAATGCCAATATCTCAGAGTCTTCTCTTCAATACTGCAGATGGAACTGGTGTTTGGCATGTACTGGTCATTAAAGCTGCCAGTTTAGGATCTGTAAGGGGGCTGATTCTAAAATTAGAGACTCTTGTCCTTATTGTTGTGCCTCTGGGCTGTCCATTTCCCTCTCTATCCTGGTTAAATCCAGTTTGGTTTCTTCTTTCAAGAAAGTAGTGTATGGAATAGCCTTCATCTCTCAAAAGAACAATAGACTGAAGAATTTCTAGATGGATTTTTTTTTGGCAATTTTTACTGTATTTTACTTATGTTTGGGCAATAGTGGCACAGTGTGTCAGGAGTGAAACAAAATGAGAGAGCTGGGGCAGAAAAAAGACTGCTAAGCTATTTGGCTCTACAATGGTGCCCTCTTCTGGAAACATTAGCTCAAGGAAGTAACCATATTCAGGATTGGGGGGACAAAATGTAATAATTTAATTATCAACCATGGAAAATACATATCATAAATACATATCAGTAGACCACTTTAAAAATGTTTAAAAATAAATCCTATTTATTTAAAATCTTAATTTTGAAAAAACATTCATGTCTATGTTGTTTGTAAACTATCGTATTAAAAAAACAAACAAAAAAAGTCAGAACCAAAATATTGTGATAAAATGCTTTATTATAAATATCAATAAATTAGTATTATTTTTGTACAAAAAAAGATAGCATACAAAATATATAATATTAAAATAGAATATTAAAATGATATAAAGCAATATATTAAAATACATTAAATACTGTACAGCTGAGTACACACAATAGTTTTGGCATATACAGAGTTTCATCCCCAGAATTCTGGTGCTATGCTGGGACAGTGGACGGCTTTGCTGTAGTGCTACAAAGAGAGGAAAAGTTGGTAAGTTTATTTTATTTATCATATAGAGCCTAAAATATAAGTTAAGCTAACACAGTGTGCATGCAAGCTGAATTTAACTGGATTGAATTTTCAAATACACAAGCATAAAACACAGCACACACCTGGTATACCGCAGCTGTATCCGTATACAAATGAAATTACAATAGAGACTCCAAGCTTGAGTTAAAGGAGTCATCATAAGCGGGTGTCTCCATGCCCATGTAAACTTGACAACGTTCCACTTCTTTTGTCCTCAACCTGCTTTCTGTACTGAAGTTGCTTTGATGCTGTTCTTGGTATGCTGTAACCCCATCTCTAAATCCCCAGTACTTTGGAATTGAACTGGACCAGCAAAACCCTTCGGTCTGGTTTTGAGATGAATCTTGGTATCTAGAAGTTCCCAGGTCCCTCATTTTGCAGAGAGACTCTTCGCTGAGGCCCAACTGAGATGACAAGTAGGAGATGTAGCGGATGGTGAGACGAAGAGTCTCGATCTTCGTCAAGGTTTGGCCGACAGGAGCCACGGAAGGAGGTAAGTAAGTCCTGAGATGATGGAGAGCTTTCGTCAAGTCCCTCATTCGAAGCTTCTCCTTCTCGCTGGCACTCTGTCTTTGCTTGCTAGGGTTCTTGGAGCGTGTTCTTTTAGTACCTTCACGAGAACGTCCACTGGCCTCATGTAAAGAACCAGAGATGGGTGCCTTGGTACCACCGAGGTGTCCTGAGTGAGGTGGAGAAGAAATGTTCTGCTGTTGGACTGAGGGAGAGAAGTCCATGTAGGAGGTGGGAGACACTGCTTCAGGAGACGAGATGTTGTAGAATTCAGAGTCTGAGCTCGGGCAGCTCCAGGAGTTCTGTGCGAAGTATCTGAGAAGAGGAGAGGAAAGATCCATTCTGTATGGTTAGAGAGAGTCAGATGTCTGAGGATTTGCTGGAGAAAGGTTTTATACAAGGCTCAGGCCTCAGAGGTGTGAAGTGACACCTCTGCAGGCTTCTCCAGGCCACTGCTGTCTGTCTCAGACTAGGTTACTATGTTCAGTGTGAGAGAGAGAAAAAGAGAGAGAGAAGTCCAGTCCTGGTCTGAGAACCTAAAGATATGAGTCATCAGGTAATGTGTGATTTTTCACCCCGAACCTATAACTTTTTTTCTCTAGTACTGTTTTTAACATCAAACACTCCAATGCTGTTTGGATTTTTCTTCATTCATAAATAGACACAAGATAAAGAGGAATTTTAATATGCAAACTTGTTAAAACCAATTTAAATATGCTTACTTGTAAAAAAAACAAACAAAAAAAACAACTGTAACTGACAAATTTAAAAAAAGTTTAGATACTGTAAATTAAGCCAAATTTCTCATGAAGAAAAAAAAAGATATAAAATATAATGACTTAAAATATATATTATATTATATTATATTATATTATATATTACCGTATATTATATTGTATTATATCATATAAAAATATAAATTATTCCAAATAAACATACATAGATTTATATGCAATTCTATTATTTAAATAATTTATTGAAATATATTCCCCTCAACTTTCTGGATATTTGGATTATTGTCACTCGATAAATAGAGACCATAAACTGGCTTTTTAATATACTAACTGGTTAAAAACAAATATGCTATATTATAACATATATTCATAGTTTTTAAAGTTCAGATAATACTGTAAAGAAGGCCAATTTTAAGTAAAAAATTAACTATAAGTAAAACATAAGATGTTAAATATAATGACTTAAAATATTATTATATTTTATTATATAAATGCCAAATAAAAATACATTTATACATATTTCAAAAATTCCAGAAAAATGTATTTATATAATTTATTGAAATAATATTTATTTTTATATTAATGATGCCTTTCTGGATATTTTATTTTATTTGGATTATTCTCAGTCCATAAACTGGTATTTTAATATGCTAATTTATTAAAACCAAATATGCTACATTGTAACTGATCAATAAAAATAAAAAAATACAAATATTTTAACTGACATATTTTTAAGTGCAGATAGTATTGCAAATTAAGTCAAATTTCTCACGAAGTAAACATATGATTATTATCATATTATTATTATTATTATTATATTATATTATGCCAAATAAGCATGCATTCATTTATATGTATCTATAATATAAATTATATACTTGATTTAAATTATATAATTTATATATTCATCTCAGCTTTCTGAGATTAATAAGACACCAATAAGAGTTTGTCTGTCTATCTGTCTCTTATGTGTGGTCAGTGGGTCATACAGTTGTTTGGGGACAGAGACTCTGGTCTTGCTCTCACAGCCAAGGTGTTAAGTGACACCTCTAATGGGTCACATAAAGGCAAGTCCACTGGTCTGTTTTTTGTGTGAACCTATAATGGAATTTCACACCACACATGTAATGAGGCTGACTAAACAACATTAAGACCCATTACACCAATACACTGTCATTAAAAATAGAAGGACCCTTTTCTGACAAAAAGCCACATTTGAGAAATAAATCCTCTTGATATGACTGGAAAATGACAATGTCCCCCCCCCCACCCCCCCCACCACCCATGATACAAGAATTTGATTTTTTTTTTTTTTTTTTTTTTACAATTGTTTTAAAAGGAGTATACTTTAGCTGACATTTCATGTCAACTTCTCTCATGTGCTGTTAACCTTTGAAATATCTTGGTAAAGCAGTAAACATTTTAAAATAAAAAAAACCTGATTTGAAACTACTTTCTTGAAAACCGTGTTACTATTTAGACTCTTAGAAGGTTTGTGGGAGAGTGTGGGAGTTTTGAAATGCCACTGTTTAGACTGGCACCTAAACATGGCACCTTGAGAACTACTAGGTGCTAAACCTGTGAGAGACAGTTCATGAGTGTCTCCACGAACTCTCTGAGCTTAAGAGGTCAAGTCTTGTCTACCTAATAGCACTTTGTGCCATTTTAAGTCATGTTAATCATCAAATACAAAGAGAAAATTAAGTAAGTAATAAGTAACATTCTGTCTAACATCTTTTGTGTTCCACAGAAGAAAGAAAGTGATACAGGTTTGGAACGACATGAGGGTGAGTAACTGATGACATAATTTTCATTTTTGGGTGAACAATCATCTTAATGGTGAAGTGGTAAGACAGTGCTTAGACATATTATGTGTTTGAGCACATTGTTGAGATATTTGTGCTAGCATCATTTTTGTACCATGACATGTCCTTTCGAGGCCCTAGAATGACCGTTGTTATTGTGAACTTACCTAACCCTGATCTCACCCTCTGGGAACCGAGAGGTGCCAGGCCTGTGGTGGTCTTTGGCACCTCAGAGGTGCAGTGGGTGAGACAGTTAGCATGTATTAGTTTCCCACCAGAATCCACAGTCCAAGTGTTCTCATGTGCGCAACATCTTAAGAAAAAGAAATTAATAAAAAATCAGACTTCCTTTTTTTGCCTTAATTTTTCTATACAAACACTGATGAAACTGGTGTCCCTGACGCCATTTAGAAACAACTTATTTTGAATTGTGCCCTCTCTTAACATTCTCATGGGAACAACTTCATTTTTTTCCTCCTCGTGGTGTGCAGCATTTTGCACCCTGAGTGTGAATCAAAACAAAACATCTTGAAACAGAGGTGCTGCAAATAAGGAGATATATGACATTGTATTGTGAGAACAGCAGAGAGGTATGTGGTGCCCACTCTGAAAAACTGAACATAGGACAATTTACATAAAAATGGTTTACTAGGGATTTACGTACACATTTGTTCTGCTAGTGTTTCATGAAACAGGCCCATTGAGTGCATGAAATAACTATGTACACACCTAAATCTCACAGTGTTTGATGTTGCCTTGTGTTTATAGTACAGCATCTTTAAAGGCGTCGTATGCTGTTTTTTCAGTGTTAAAATACTTTCTCCTTTCCCAACATAATATCCAGAGACAACTATAAATAAGCCTTTCATATGTTGGTTCCCTCAAAAAGTGTAAAAATGGTGCTTCTGTGGCATTATCAAATCATTGCTCTGTTTGTTTGACCATCCCGACCAGCCCAACACAGCAACATTGGCTCAGACAATGGCGTGAGTTTGGGGCAGGATTTTTCATTCGTCAGTCCAATTGAAGACAGGACGAGTTTTAAGTTTTAAGTAATAAAAGAAAAGAAAAAAGAAAGTTAAAGTCATAATTTTTACAATTCTTTTTGGTGATTCTAGTGGTGCAGAAATTAAACTCAGGCATTTTGGGCTGCCGTCTGCAATTTTTCACAGTCAAATTTAAAAACTCACCATTTACACATGGTGTGGACTAATTGCAAAAGATTGGTCTCATTTTGAAAAGCTTTAGAACTGTGGACTTAAGGCAACAAAATATACTATACAGTCACATTCCTGAGAATGAGAGCTTTCATTTGATATATGTTTTGTCTATTTAACTGCTATTTGAAAGACTTTTATATTCATATTAATATTTCTACCACATGACCTCTAGGTGGCGCTGATTTGCGAAGCGAATATTTTCAGGCCTTATTTTGTTATTTTATGTAAAATAATTGCAGAAATAGTGCTAGAAGTGGGGTGGTATGCAGTACCTGCACTTCTATAGTTTACTCTACAGCGTACCGGCAGTTTTTCTTGCGTACCACCACTTCTCAGAGTCTGCCAGTACGATGTAATGTCTTCATTTAATGTAAGTCAGTGATTCGATGAGGCCAGCCAATCACTTTTATCTGATCTTCCAAATGATGTTTGATAAAATCGTGGCAGTAAACATCCGAGCCATCTCTGCACAAAACTCAGCGGTGAGTTTAACAACACTCAACACGTGCAACAGCATCGGCGGTCGTCAAGCGATCCGTGGTCCGGTTACGGAGGAATACGCATGTTTAAGCTTGTCTGGGCATAGTTAAGTTACACTCTTTTCCAAAACATGAACCAGCAATTTTTAGGTGAGAACATTTTATCGCATCTTATTCAATCAAATGTATTTATGCAACTTGTTTATCCACTGGGTGCAGTCAAAACTACAGACTTAAAAATACTGTCAAAGCTGTTACAGAGGTGTTGCCAGCTCATATGCACAACCTTTTATACACAGGAAAATTTGCTTTTTATTCTCAGTTCTTTTCTGTAGTGCTCATAAAAAGATTGTGAAGTGCCACTGAACTTGCCTATGCATATATCCTGACAGTGTTTAGTTGTATACAGGTGTGTGTCAGCATTCAGCGTTGACCTGAACATCATCAAATCAGTTTGTTCATCGTTTCTTATGATTATTTATTATCTGCACAAGTCCTGTGTGTAAATTCATGTGTGCAGGACAAGAAAAGGCTAATTGTCCCCTCATTGAATGGGAGGATAATAATAATAACAATAACAATAACAATAACAATAATAATAATAATAATAATAATAATAATAATGATAAGGAAAACAGACATAATGCTCTTTTTTTCCAGTTATTAGGCTACATAATTTTGTGTAAAAAGAGCATTCTACATTAGATTTCCATTGTTCTCTTATGTGGGTTGATATTGTCAAAGATACAGACTAAAGCTAATCAAAACCTATTTGTTAGTTGAGGGTGTGACGTCATGATTTTTATTCAGCCAGATCTTAATAAGGAATTTACAGCCAGATTCAAATGTTAATTAAATACATCTTTTAATGTAATTATATACTATTTTAATGTAAATAAATGCATAATATTAACAGTTTTATTTTTCATGTTAAACATGTTAGTTACAATAAATGTGTTAGGTAAGATTCAAGCACTGTGCAGAAGTGATGGCTATCTATGAAAAGTTCCGATTCGAAACTTTCAAACTATTCCCGTATGCCTGACTTATGTATTCGGAGACTTGAACATTTTAAGAGTAAACAGTTTTTGCGACAAATGCTAGCGCCCCCTTTTGCACCCGCCGGGTCAGCAGAGTTGAAGAAGTTTAAACACATTACCTTTAAATTAAACTATCTTTAACAACTTTTTTATATGTTTGCTAGAGCAAACAACACTACTCAATAGTGCTGTCAACTGTTAAACCCACGTACACCACATGCCCCACGCCCACTTCCACAGTTCCAGTGACCGTAAGCACTGAATAGCTTCTACTGTATGTGTAAAAACTGAAACCTCTCAACCAAGCGAAAAAGGACTCTTCTCCAGCTCAGTTTCACAGGTTTTGTTGTTACATCTTTCACACAGTTGCTAAAAGCCCAGAACAGAATGAGCTGGCAGGCAAAGCAGAGGCTGATCCTCTGCCAGTGTAAATATTCAGCCAAAAAAAAGAAAAAAAGAAAAAAATAACTGTACAAATCAGAACACATACATGTTTATTTTTATAATTCATCATTTACAGTCACAAAACAAAAGCATCAGAACAGACAAAAGATACAATGAAAATATTTCTGTGACAGCCAGAATATATATATATATACATTATATATATAAGTAGTGGTAATAAATTAAATTCTTACAAATAAACTTACAATTCATTATTCTGAATGTATTATTCATTATGCATCAGTTAGCACAAATTAAATTATTTATCACCCATTCTTTCCTTTTAATTGAACCCAGAAATGTCATTTTTATAACATTGTTTTATACTACACATTTACCAGCACTGTTAAGCTCTCTTTGATCAGTTTTTACTGCAATATTTATCTCGTTTCCTTTTCAGAAGTGTATCAACTTTTGAATCTGTCCCACCTTTGAGGTGTAAAGTAACTCCGCAACCCTTTGTTTCAGAGTGGTTCACGTATTGTACAGAATTTGGTATTTCAAAGCAAAACTGTGATATAATGGCATGCACAACTTCGTTTATGAAGCTTTTATAAAATATGATGACTTATTACTGCCATAATGTTTGATTTGTGTGGGGAAAAAACACACTCAATAACATATAACTAAAGTGAGGATACAGGTTACCAATGACTATGGTCTAACCATTTTTATTTGCAGTGAGACATACATTAAATCATCCAGTCATTTTGTTTCCTCAACAACACATTGAAAAAAGACACAAACATTACATACATGCAACTCAGTCAACAACAAGTACAGATATGTGGCCATGTGAAGCACATGTCCATGTTGGTCAATAGAATTGAACTGACCACTGTCCAAGTTAACTAGCTTTTGTTTTATTAAGTTTATCAGGATTCCACAGGATTCAAAATTATAAAATATAGAAATAAAGAGAGAGAAAGAAAGAAAGAGCGATAGAGAAAGAGACTAAGAAACAACACATTTAGTGTGAAAGGCAAGGTAAAGTGGCCAAAAATATAGCATAGCATTTTAAGGTGCACTGCAGAAATTGGGCAATTACAGTTAATAAAGCAAAAATAAAAAAATGGAGGAAGCAGAAGTAATCATTTCCACCATGACTTAACAAACACAACTCAAAGCTTACATTCTGCACTAAGCATCCAAACGTACAGGAACAACAGACCAAATAATATTTAAATCAGTCTCATTGACACAGGACACTTGGCGAACACCAGGATAGAAATACACATTTATTCAGCGGCTGTTATATCATAAGCAAAGGCAGAGGTTGAGAAGCTAGCTGTTTGTGTAAGGGCAAAATATAAGCTATAGAATAAAAAAACAAGAACATTTTCAACAGTACCTGAATTTTTCCACCAAGAAATGGCACAAGATTGTGACTTCTATGACTTGTCAATGTGAAATCCAATTCATTACCCCATCCACGCAAATCTGGGACAATTTTCCCATTGTTTTTTTTCTATAACATTCCCTGTAGGCTTTCCTGGACCTATATACTGTAACTAGTGCAGATTATTTTGTGCCTGCTTTTGAGGCTGCAAATGACCCAACAGGCTCCTTTCACATCTATTAAATACCAGGCATATCATTACATTAGTGTTTGACTTGGGGTTGATCCATCATTTGGTTTGTCGAGTTGAACATTGGAGTTTATTGACATTATATCACATTTATTCCAAAGCAGAACTTTAAGTAAAGGAATTTCCATATGGGGATTTGAACGTCTCTTTTAAATATATGGAGTAATTTCAACTTTTTTAAATGAACCCAGTTTTGTACATGCCAGCAGTTGTTTAACTCCACACTTATAGCCGTATCTAATAGGCTGGACCAACGATTTGGCTTCAAATCCTCACAGCAAGATCTTCTTCCTGGTCTCGGGCAGTTTCAGGGCAAGCACTCCGCCACCAACCAGAGCACCAAATGACAGGAGAATGGGGATAACTTTGGTAATGCCTACAAATGAGGCAAAGATTGAGCTCCCCAAGATGGCCGCCAACTTACAAGTGGCGTTTAACACTCCAAACGCTGTGGCTCTGTAAATTGAGAAAAGACCATGAAAGAACAATGCTAAACTGCTAACAAGCTAATGGTTGTCACTGGAGTTGATCGCTTCCATTAGCATAACAAAACAATTCTGCTATGGCTACTTCACTGCTTTTAATTACATTCATGCATTTTCCAGACACTTTTTTCCAAAGTGACTTACAATGCATTCAGGGTATACATTGCTAGTAGAATACATGTTTCCTGGAAATTGTACCAGGGAGTTGCTAGTCTAGCACCATGCTTCAACACCAGTTACTGGAACTGCTACAGAGGTTCAAGAGCTTATAGCTCAAGTACATATCAAAAGACATTTTATGCTGTATACATTAGTAATACCTTTTGGAAGTTGGGTAGAGCTCCACAGTGACGACCTGAATGCCGTTCCATGCTGCCACGCTAACCCCATAAAACAGACACTGCCAGGCTATGATGGCTGCCTGACTGAAGCTCAGGAACAGAAAGAAGGTGCAGCCAGCTGAAATAAGCATTGAACCCCCTGAAAAGAGAAGCGCAAGTACTTTAAAACAGGAAGGGTTTTTTCAAAGAATCTTGTGATTAGCAAGAACACTAGCTACTTGGATTGCTACCCACTAGATCTAAAAATATATACTGTACACTATCTCTTAAAGTAGTTTAGGTTTGAAACCGTATGCTTCTACTCAGGTCGGGTCTTAGCTGGTTTATGTTGGCCAAGCTGGTCTTCAGCTGGTCTACTTGGCCTTCTAGCCTGAACAAGTTTGTCTTCAGCTGGTCTGGCTGGTCTCCAAGCTTAGCCAAGCTGGTCTTAAGATGGCCGAGCTTGTCTTCAGCTGGTCTCCAAGTCTTGCCAAGGTGGCCTTCTGCTGGTCTAGCTGGTCTCCAAGCCTGGCCAAGGTGGTCTTTAGCTGGTCTAGCTGGTCTTCTAGCCTGGCCAAGCTGGTCTTTAGCTGGTATAGCTAGTTTCCCAACCTGGCCAAGCTGGTCCTCAGCTTGACCAGCTGACAAGTGCCCAAAACACCTCTAAAATCAGCAAACCAGACCAGCTTGACCAGCAAATCAGCTTAAGATGGACTGTCATATTAAATAGTATTTTTGGCTTGAATAAAACAGTTAATTTAGATGTTACCACATTTTTAGGTTACCCAACAAAGCATTTTTGCAGTACATAAAGGTCCGGCTTACCTATCATCTTGATTCTTCCAATCTTGTCCATGAAGAGTGCCGAGATTATATTTCCAGGCAGCACAGCCAAACTACCCAAGAAGCTGACCAAGTAGATGAGGACATCATTCTCCTCATCATAGTCTAGGTGGCATCCCTTCTTGTTGTGCAGGAAAGTAACATTCTCGAAAGTACAGTCAATGAACTTCTCTTTATATAAATCTGTGAAAATGATGAAGAATCAGTGAAGCCTGATGCCCCATGACATCTAGATAGTGGGTAAAATCTTCAGTCCTAAGATCTTATACCTGTCTTATTGAACACAGTGTCACGGAGGGTGCAGTTTTCAAAGAACGTTTCTGTGGATCTGATGTTCTCAAATAAACAGTCCTCAAACAGAGAGTCTTCAAACTTCACAGACTTCATCTCAATGTTGATGAACCTGCATGAAATTCCATACCACACTTTGAGATACTGTTACTTGCCAGTTGTGAAAGCATTTGCAAAAAATGGATATCATGGATGATTTTCATGTCATGATGTGGAGAACGTACTTGTCATTGATGTATTCTCCCTCTTTATGAACTTGATTCTCTAAGGAGAAGTTGAAATGAAATTGCTCAACCTTCTCCCTGTGAAATACTTTCAGCTTGGATTCATACTCCTCATGTTGGAGATGTTTGATCATGTCAGGGAACCACACCGAAAGCCCGTAGTAACTGAAACATACCACAGGAAATATTCAAGACAAAGTTTATGGTTAAGGCTCTTCTACAAAGTAGAAGAAGCAATACAATTAATAATTATCTTAAGTTATCTTGGATTTATTTTCTTTGGTGCATAAAATGTTTAGTTACTCCAGACAAATGACCAAATATTAAAAGTGGTTTACCTGAATGCCATTGTGAACCATATGATGGCCATTAGCAGAGTTGCAAGTCTTAGATCACGACCCAAGAGGGACAAAACATTCTTGAGGACCTGAACACAAAAATAGTTTACTTTTAAATGACATATTGGGGGAAAAAAGGATGGTAAGGTCCTGCTATACTGCTAGCTTAATAGTTTACCAGCTTGGTCAGTGTCAGAGTCCGAACCACCCATCTCTGGAAAGCAGTTCCAGTTGCGCTTTGAATCTCAATAAACTCATCCTCCTGTGTTTTTGGAGTCTTGATCTGAGTTACCTGGACAATATGAATTCAGTGATGCAAACTTTTATACAAATTAATTAATTAATCATGTGTATTTTTGATAAAACCAGCCTTCTCAACAATCTAATGGGGGGCGAAACCAGTGTTTTTATCTAGCGCACATGATCAAATTTGATACAACTGTAGATGTAGATCCAATGCAAAATGCAATAACAAAAGTAGCAAATCAGCTCTTAACAGTTATGAAACTCACAGTAAACACTCTCTCAGGTTCTCCTTTTGCTCTCCAGTTGGTGTCATGAACCTGTTTAAGGATCATCCAGGCCTCATCATGTTTTGCATTCTGGAGAAGTCAGAGACAGTTATATCATTTTTGTCAGAATATTATTCATAATGGCATTGTGTTGTGAGAGTGCTACATATTCACAGTTTGACAGCAAGTCATTTTGTATTTGGCCTGATTTATTTAATCAACACCAAGACAACCATAAATGCACTTATATTTCTAAATAATAGAACTACATTTGATATAAGTGAAGATTTGGTTGTGTACCTCCAGCAGGAAGCGTGGGCTCTCAGGCATGAACATAAGCCCAACAAAAGCTGCGACTGCTGGAAGAGCACAGACCAGCATAAACACTCTCCAGCTGTGGAACTGGAACTCTGTGCCCATACTGAATCCCCAGCCTGAAAAACAGCAAAACTTTGTTAAGTAAATATAAAACAAAATCATGCATTGAGATGTGGTACATCATTTAAACATGCTTAAAACATTTGGCCTTTTCACAACTCCACAATTTGTTGCAGTTTTGATCTGTACTATTATTTTTATTTTATTTTTTTCAATTTTAGATGGTTCAATTGGTGTATATACCATATCTAGGGATGATGCCCCAGGCAGTGAAGGAGGCATAGATGCCTCCCATCATCCAGAACATGCAGAGCCAGCTGAGATGCTCCCCCCTCTTATCCATCTGCAAAAACTCAGAAAAGTATGAGTACACGATTGGGACGGATCCTCCAATCCTGCAAAAGAACACAAAGCCACAGTTAACTTACTTAAAGGAATAGTTCCCCCAAAAATGTAAATTCTCTCATCATTCACTCACCCTCATGCCATCCCAGATGTCCATGATTTTCTTTCTTCTGCTGAACACAAACAAAGGTTTTAAGAAGACTATCTCAGCTCTGAAGGCCCATAAAATCCGAGTGAATGGTGGCCAGAAATTTGAAGGTCCAAAAAGCACATAAAAATAAAATTAAATATCAATTAAAAATAATTCATATGACTCCTGTGGTTAAATCCATATCTTCAGAAGCGATATAATAGATGTGGATGAGAAACAGATGAATATTTAAGTCATTTTTTTACTGTCAGCTCTCCTCCCTGCCCAGTAGGTGGCGATATGCACGAAGAAGGCAAATCGACAAAAACAAAAGAATAATGTTGAAGTAAAAGTGAAAGTGGACATTTATAGTAAAAAATGACTAAAATATTTGTCTGTTTCTCATATCGTCCTGAAGACATGGATTTAACCACTGGAGTCGAATGGATTACTTTTATGCTACCTATATATGCTTTTTGGACCTTCAGAGTTCTGGCCACCATTTACTTGCATTGTATGAACCTAAAGAGCTGAGATATTTTTCAAAAAAACTTTGTGATCAGAGAAAAAAGAAAGTCATATATATCTGGGATGGCATGAGAGTGAATAAATGATAAGAGAATTTTCATTTTGGGTGAATTATCCCTTTAAAGAACACCCTGTAGAATGTCTGTTTCTGTTTGCCAATTTTATATGGCATATCATTCTTGTCATTAATGCTTGGTTATGCACAAAACCTCAGTAAATGGTGCAAGAGAAGGACAATTTAAAGAGTGAATCTTCATCCAGAGACAGATCTCAATGAGTAAATCCGTACTGTAATTTCCCCCTGCACTGTAAAAAGTAGTTTGTTTGTTTTGGTGTTTTAACCGTTGTGTTGCTGTCATATTAAATTATATATCTGACTTAAATCAAACCAGTTACTTTAGTTGTTACCACATGAAGCACATTTTTTTTTTTTTTCAAGTGTAACCTTGCTCGATTTAAATTAGCCTGTTGTGCCAAAGAAGTCCATGAATCTGGACATGCCTTACAGTATTTACCCAAGGGCTTGATGTTTAATTGTAAAAAATATGTTATTAACAAGCAATTAAAGGGCAGATTCTTTGTCTTTCTCCTCTTTTCTACCCAATGGTCCCTCTAAAACTCTTCCCCCACTCCCACCACCGGCTTACCCAATGCCCGAGAACAGCCTGAAGAACAGGAAGAAGCCGTATGCTTGGGCGAATGAGGAGAAGAAGGCAGAAATGCAGTTCATGGCCAGGGCGATGATCAGACATTTCCTTCGGCCCACTTTGTCAGCCAGACCACCCCAAATAAATGCCCCAAACATCATTCCCAAGAATACTATCAAACCTGCAGGAAAGACGTTAAACCAGGTAAGAATAACCGACAGAAATAAAATAAAAAACACACACATAAACAAATGTGACACTTGATATTAATATAATACTGAAAATTTAAATGGTGTGGCTTGATTCATGCATCCTTCACAAAGACGAATCTGCCCGATTCCAGCCTTGCTGAAGCACCCCCGGATCATCACCGATCCTCCACCAAATTTCACAGTGGGTGCGAGACATTGTGGCTTGAAGGCCTCTCCAGGTCTCCGTCTAACCATTAGACGACCAGGTGGAAGATCGTTGAAGATCCGGGGGTGCTTCAGCAAGGCTGGAATTGGGCAGATTCGTCTTTGTGAAGGACGCATGATTCAAGCCACGTACAAGGTTATCCTGGAAGAAAACTTGCTTCCTTCTGCTCTGATAATGTACATCAACTCTAGGGATTGGTTTTTCCAGCAGGACAATGCTCCATGCCACACAGCCAGGTCAATCAAGGTGTGGGTGGAGGACCACCAGATCAAGACTCTGTCATTGCCAGCCCAATCTCCAGACCTGAACCCCATTGAAAACCACTGGAATGTGATCAAGAGGAAAATGGATGGCCAAAAGCCATCAAGCAAAGCCGAGCTGCTTGAATTTTTGCGCCAGGAGTGGCATAAATTCACCCAACAGCAATGTGAAAGACTGGTAGAGAGCATGAAAGCTCTGACTGAAAATCAGGATTATTCCACCAAATATTGATTTCTGAACTCTTCCTAACTTATAACATTAGTATTGTGTTGTTTAAAAATAAATATGAACTTTTATTCTTTGTATTATTTGAGGTCTGAAAACACTGCATCTTTTTTGTTATTTTGACCAGTTGTCATTTTCTTCAAATAAATGCTCTAAAAGACAATATTTTTATTTGGAATTTGGGAGAAATGTTGTCAGTACTTTATAGAATAAAACAAAAATGTTCATTTCACTCAAACACATACCTAAATTTAGCAGTGGTCTCTTAATTTATATATATATACACACACAGTATATATATATGACCATATACGTATACTTTATTAATATTTATGAAATGATTGATTTTTACATTTCACAGATTTTTAAATAAAATTGTCAGTACTACAAGTGTTTGAGTACCTCTAGGGGGCAGACTCTCCCTCTTTTCCTACCTGTCAGTTTTGCATTAAAGATTCTGATCAACCCCCAAAATAATTTGCTCTATTTACTTTAAACCATGCTTCTCTGATAAGATTTGACAGAAATTGATTGTGCGTGTGTTTTTAAATGAGATCTCAAAAATACGTACGATTGGAACTCATTTGACCGACAAGCAGAATCAACTGAAGGTAATGCTGTTCCAGAAATGGCCAGAAAAGAAATCATCAAATAAGCAGCCATGAGGTTAAGTGATTGCAATAAAAGGTTTTGCAGTTCTGGTCAATCTTAATGGGTGTGAGTGGGTGTACAGAGGCAATAGCAGGACTCACAGATGTGCTATTTGGCTGTCGTAATACTTTTAGTGAATGTATATGTCAGTGGGGTGCTCACTTAAGAGAACTGGCATTCAGTTGAAACTTTTGTTCAAAATGGCTGAGAAAGGACTTTATCATTATTTCACAGTAGAATAACACTTTAAAACAGCTTAGAAATTATACACAATTCAAACTTTATCAAAGAAATTACTTTAAAGTTACGTTTAATTTGCAGTCATAATTCAACACATGCTGTTTTTTGCATAAAAGTTTAATAAAGATTTCACAGAAGGTCAGTAATTCTTATTAACTACAATATTTTGAAATAAATTTTCACTAAAAAGTGCCAGCCGAACTCATTATTAGCTACCTCATGGCTTACCATTACAGATACTACACTATAATGACAGTATATTACTGTAATAGTGTATAAAAGTGCTATTTTATAAGCATTATTGCTTACTTTGTAGCTACTAACTATATGAACAGTGTTATAAGTCAAAGCAATTACATTAAAAAGTCTGTTTTAGAAACAGTTTTAAAAGGAATGGTTGACTCTAAATTGAAAAATTGGTCATTATTTACTCAGTCTCATGCTGTTTCATACCTCAAACCCATATGACTGTCTTTCAGCACTGGAACACAAAATCAGATCTTAGGCAGAGAATGTCAAAGGGGTTTGGAACAACATGAAAGTGAGTACATTATGACAGAATTTTCATTTTTGGCTGAACATTTTCCTTTAATTGTTTTAACTGCTTTAACTACTGCACCACTGTAACATAACTAAAGTGTCGCATAAATAACTATAATTTCACTCCCATCCTGAAGCACAAGGGCCTGGTGTGATGTACAGATGGCCATGTGGTGGGGGGGTTTGGTGTATGACTGGTGGGAGAGTGACAGCATCACCCTCTCTGAGCAGATCAACATATGGAGCTGAGCTGCCATTATCCCCCACTGCTCACAGGAGCCTCCCAGTGTCCTATTGGTCAGCCTTAATCCACCGAGTCTCGCAGTCGTGACAAAATTCTTGAGTCAAAATATGGACCGAGTGCTGAGTTGATGCTGCAGTGTGATAAGGATAGTTCATGTAAAAATGAAAATTCTGTCATCACTTACTCACCCTCATGTTTTTCCAAACCCATATGACTTTCTTTCTTCTGTAGAACACAGAATGTTCAATCAATATTTACTTTCACTGAATGGAAAAAAAGACACAATGAAAGTGAATGCTGACTGAGGCTGTCAGTTCCTAACATTCTGTCTAACATCTATTTTTGTGTTCACTGGAAGAAAGAATGTGATACGTGTTTGGAGCAACATTAGAGTGAGTAAAATACATTTTGAGTGAACTATCCCTTTAAGGACATCTTTCATTGGGACATGTTTTCACTGTATATCAGGGCATGATTCACAAAGAAATCTGGTGCAGTGCAGGACCGAGGCCAGAAATGATGAACAATGAATATCTGTAATGTAAAGTGGCAGGCCCCTCTTCAATATTCATGCTCTATTCTAGGCCAGCAAAAAGTATACATTGTGAATGTTCCTGTTAGGGATTGCATGACTTCTCATTATGACTATTCGACAGGTCAAGGATTGCTTTATGTAAATGACTATAAATGAATTGGTCAACTGGGTTAGCAAAATGGTCTGAATCGGTTGAGTTTGAATCATTCGATTAGATAATAAACCACTCTTTCGAGTCGGATCTTTTCAAGGAATTGGTCAAACAGGTCAGCAAAACGGTCTGAAACGCTTCGTGGTTCAGTTTGAATAATCCGATTAGCAAATGATTCACTCTTTCGAGTCAGTTCTTTGGTGAAACGGGTTAGCAAAATGGTCTGAATTGGTTCGCGGTTCGGTTTGAATAATTTGATAAGCAAATGATTCACCTTTTGGAGTTGGTTCTTTTCAATGAATTGGTCAAACGGGTTAGCAAAATGGTCTGAATCGTTTCGCAGTTCAGTTTGAATCATTTAATTAGCGAATGATTCACTCTTTCAAGTTGGTTCTTTTCAATGAATTGGCCAAACGGGTTATCAAAATGGTCTGAACCGGTTTGCGGTTCAGTTTGTATAATTCAATTAGCGAATGTTTCACCCTTTGGAGTCAGTCTTTTTCAATGAATTGGTCAAACGGGTTTGCAAAATGGTCTGGATCGGTTCGCTGTTCAGTTTGAATCATTCAGTTAGCGAATGAATCACTATTTCAAGTCGGTTCTTTTCAATAAATTGGTCAAAATGGTTAGCAAAATGGTCTGAATCGAATCACGGTTCAGTTTGAATCATTCAATTATAAATCACTCTTTCAAGGCGGTTATTTTCAATGAAATGGTCAAACGGGTTAGCAAAACAGTATGTATCGGTTTACGGTTCAGTATGAATTATTCGAATAGCCAATGAATTACTCTTTAGATGTTCCTCAGTTCCTCACTTTTTTACTTCATAGGGGACCTGTGCCCCAGAACTGCTCAAAGACTAGAAACTCCCCTGGTCTCAAATGAATTATAGATATAGGTCTACATTAATACTGATTTGATGAGTTTGAGTCTGTAATTAAAATAAGCCATACAGTTTTACTTTTTGGCCTTACATTTTGTCAATGTTTGGTTTTAGATGTCTTATTAAAGGTGCTAAAGTTATCTAGCCAGAGCACTGTTTCAGTACAATGAAAGTGAATGTTTACTGAGTCTAACATTCTGCTTAACATCTTCTTTTGTGTTCCAAAGAAGAGATACAGAAAATAATATGAGTTTGGAACAACAACGTGAGGGTGAGTAAATGATACAGTTATCTTTTTTGGGCCAGCTATCACTTTAATGATGAAAAAGCGAATTATGAATATAACCTGATGGTGATTGCAGAGAGGGAGACATTGAGGGAGGGAGGGTGCAGGATTATGTATCAGAGCAAGGTCAGGAGAGAAGCTATCGATCTGTCAGGGCTACTGCTGACTCAGTCATTCCTTTCCGACGGGTGTGCAGGATGGAAAGTGCTCGCTAATTCTGGCTCCCTTGACGCTCAAAGACAGCATTCATCCACATACACTACACTTCAGCACACACTCCAATATCACTTAACCAAACAGTGGCAAGGTTTTGCAGTGTTACCACTGGTACTTTTAAAATGCAGTCTGATAGACTGGTTCAACTTCATAAGCTTTGCTCTGAACAAAATACCTTTAGATTAGAATGTAAATGAAATATCCAAGGCTATGACAAACTCTACCATAACAGTTCTGTCCCAACTCTGAGGGACATTAAATCTGGGGTACATTTCAAAGAATTAGGCCTACTTCTCTTTGAAAGCCTAAAGTTCTTGCATGGTCTTGTTGAATGATTTGTCAGAGGCTTTAGTCTGGCGCAAAAGCTTTCTCATTTTTGGCTGAGGGGGGTCACAAATCATCCGTTTCTCCCAACTGCTTCACTAAGCAGGAGTGAATTGATGTTAAACTGAGCATGAAACCCAGCCAGATGCATCTCAACCATTGAGTGTGCCATTAGCTAATTTGAAAAGCGTTCTTAATTAATGGTCTCCTGAAGTACCAGCTGACTAATATTGACTGCTTGCCATCACTCAGGCTTATTTCAATTCCCAAAATTACTAGGATTAATTAGACGAAACATTTTGATCTGCATGTGCATACAGAACAGCATCCAGGCTGCTATAACCTACTAAATCTAATTCAGGTGGTTTTGCCTGGTAGCTTTTATTCATAATGGAAAATTATTATCCGTGAAGTCATGGTAGACTGTGCCACTTCAGGAGGCAGTTATTAATATGAGGCTATTAATTTACCAAATATCTAGACATACAGATTACTGCCATGGCATCTGTAAAATACTGTGTGACAACTAGCCAAGGTCTCCACCTCTGCAGAAACTGTAAGTATGTTAGTATGATAGTATTCTATTTCGAACAGAGCCACTAAAACAGTGACTTACCCAGCATTCCCTTCTCAGCATGGGACAAACACATGTCTTTCTCTGCGCTGGGCAGCACCAAGGCCACTACAAAGCATTCCACGCTGTCCGCCATGAGAGCCAAACCCAGCACCACAAACAGGGTCCACTGGAACTTCCCATGTCCACAGTCCTCCATTATATCCTCATATTGTTCCGCCAGCTCTTCCTGTTCTGATATTGCATCTGCCGCAGTTCTTGCTTTTGCCCTTGCCGCCCTCCGGGCAGCCTTGACCTCGTCCGGGTGCGGGATACCCTGGTACTCCCCTTCGTACATTTGATCATCTTCATCATGTCCCTCAGTGACATCACTGGCGGCATCTTCCTCCTGGGGAGGGTAGTCAGTCTGATAAGCGTAGCCATCCGATCCGCCGTGGCCGTAAGTCCCATAGCTGTCTCCGTCTCCCTGTTGGTAAATGTTGCTGTGGTAGGGGTCGGCCATGATTTCAAATATACTCTAACCAACACAGCACTCTCAGATCATGCACAAACCCAGGAGCCTATATGGGCATAATCCTTAGTGCCTTAGGTTCGCTTGGGTTCTCTTGATCTGCTTGCACTCCAGGTGTTTTCTAAAGAAATCTTGATGTTCCAGTCTAATTTGTTTCTTGAGCTTGAATGTAAGGATGGTGGCTGGTCTCTTCTAACTACCATTGATTTGTGGAATTCTCATGTGGACACATGCTGAGCCTGCAAAAGGAAATCAACAGCTGAATCAGTTAACATTTGTTAAATGCTTCAACAGGCTTTTTATTTTACCATTATTGATTCCTCAAAATTGTATCTAGTCTTCCTCAAAATTGTATATAGTAGTGATTAACCTTGAATCAGTACAACTAACTACCTTTAGTTTTAACTAAAATAAATAAATTTTTAACAAACTAATTTATTCTTACTGGGCAGAAAAGCTGAAGTCCTTTTAACTTGACACAACGTCTTTAAAAAAACACTACCTTCTTGGTCAAAAATGTCCGTTTAGCATATTTACATATAAACACAATTTAAAAACCAGAGCAGACAGATGCTAAAATGCATTGAATGTGAACGGCCTTAGATTCTAAAAGGAAACTTTTATTTTGAAAAGTTATGACGAAATGCATTTATGTTTTTGTTCTGCTAAGGTGTTCGTTTGGTGATATTTCTCCTGTTCGTGCACATCCCTGGAATTCTTGACCTACAGTACAGGAGAACTTGGCTAGTCAAAGAGTGTTAACGACTGATTTAAAGTTTAAACTAATCATGGGTGTGGTTAGGATGTGATGTTCTTAATTTATTTATTTTTCTTAACAACTTAATTTTAAAATTATGCCATGCGTAGTATATATGCAGGCTTCGTTCACCCAGGGTGCTTTAATTCATTCAGGAGAAAAAAAGTTTGGCTTCTTCCATTGTAAGGCGTTTTTGCACAAGACCTTTTTGTTTGGACCAGAGACTGCTTCACATCAGAGTTTGCTTAGCAAAGACAACCAAACCAGCTTATGTCCAGTCTGATATTTTGGACTAAGAGATTTAGATAATGCGATTGTAGCTCGGCTTCTTCCAGCATATATGCATTAACTGGACCACAATTGGCCTCAGGCGTTGTGCGCATAATCCAAAATACGCGATGTGATTGTTGGGTGTATACAATTACAAATTAATTAGTTACTGTAATCTAATTACATTTTGGCCAAAAAAGTAATGTAACACATTACACTTTAAATGCTTGTAATCAGATTGCAATTACTGACTTCCAATTAAAATAATTACTTTTAAGTACATTACTTGCACTAAAGTAATATAAAGTACTACTGTATAATACATTTAAAATATGAATTCATATGTACATCTGTTAGCATTTCTGTGACTGTTGAATTTCAACAGAAAACCAAAATCTTTTCTAGGAAAAGTGATTTAGAAAGTAACTTCAAAGTAAACTTATTAGTAACGTGATTAGTAAAGTAATCTGATTACATTTTAAAGAATTAATTGGTAATTTGTAGTGGATTACTTATTTTGAGTAATTTACCCAACACTGGAGGTGACGTGCGACCATGCATTTAACCTAGATGTGAAACGCAACACAAACAAGGTAGAGGTTTATTATTCGATAACGCATTGTGCCATGCATACTTGTACAGACAGATGAAGACTGTAGCTCAAATACGCAAAAAACAGCTGTAGCGCCATTGTAAATGAGCATGTAAACTTATTGACTGGTAAATAGTCTAGTACTCATGTTGATGCTTAGCACGATGTTGAGCCCAATAATACAATGCTGGGGAAGAGGGGTGGAATTGAACTCGAGTTTGGACCAAGCAATTAAACCAAGTGTGAAAACAGCCTTAATTCCATTTAAGCATGTTATGGCACATTACTGCTCCTTTGTTTGGTACTTCACTTCAGACTGGGTGGTTTTCACACTTTTTAATAGACTTTGTGAAGCTATATGTTCAAATCTTCCTTAGAGCTTGTCCCTTTTTCCTAGGCCGTGAGCTTACAAATGAGATCTAAGGCTGTCAAAGGACATACAGAGAGATCTCTTTCTCATTCGTTCAACCATTGCATGGGTCTTCACTAATGCGGCAAATGAGATTGGTTTCACTTGACACGATGCTGGCTGTCTTTCCGCCTCAAGCAAAGATTTAAACAAGGATTCCATATGTCTCTTATTCCCAACAGCCCTTATAGTCAACCACCAGCAGCCAGAGAGCAGGTAGACGTGCTCTGAATTATAGTGTAAGTGAGAAATCTACTTCACCAAACATATGTTTATATCATCCATCCAGTTCGTTAATACTTACCAAGGTCTGTGGAATCATTAAAGGAAATGTCACTATCTGAGTCACTATCTGAGTTAGGTGTGTGGGTTATTAGTTAAACAAGGGCCTTAATTTGAATTTCTTTGGTCAGAGCCAAAGGCCACAAGTGGGTTATTCTTTTTATGAATAGTTCATGTGAATAATGGTATACTTAATGGCAAAGTCAGACACATGAGGCTGTTCCTCATTAATTAGTATTTCTAAGCACTGATGAAAAAGACATGAAAATGAGGTAAGTATAGTCAGACTAATTCACTTTGTTTTTTATTTTTTATTAATGGACCTTTTGTGGCCTAATAATGCCCTATGACTATATTGGCAATATTGTAGCCTCTTGTACCTTGCTGCTAAAATGCACATGTTTGTGATTTCAGGTTCTTTAGGGTTATCAGCAATGCAGAGAGTGAAATTTCCCCCAGCAATCGATGCAAACAAGTTCTATTAGAAAACTGCTGTTTGGGCAAAATCAATTTGCAATCATTTTGGAGGCAGTGTGCACCCCTCCAAATTCCCATGTCTTGTTAAACATTACTCTCCCATCTGTGCATTATATGAGTGCGGATATTCTGGCAAAGCGTTTACATAACTGCTATGCCTCATTAAATAGCTGTTTATTCAGAAGTGGTAGAAGATTGATTTACTTGAGTTTTGTGCTCTTATGTGGTTACAATGAATTTGTTTACTGTTTAGGAGAGTATTGGACTGACAAAAATTTTGCAGTTTGACATTTTCTCATCCTGCTGGCATCTGCAGCACAAAGTGGCTCAATGTCTGTTGACAAAGACAAGTGAAGGGCATAATTTTCAGATGGGCCTTTCTCAAAGAATCAGTCGCAGCACCAGGTGCATCTGATACCTTTTACAGTGAGCCTGTTGGAGACATTTGGCTCCTCATGGACTGATATAAGAGACATTAATATTCTGGCTGTGCTTTGTGCGCAGTAGCTACAATGACAGTGCAATGCCAATAGTTACTATGACAATCAGGCACTGTGACAATGACTTTATTCAATTATACTCACTAATACTAAGTTGCTTACTGAAAATTATATAATCACTGTTACCTTGAAAGAAAGTAATAAAAATGCTTGGTTATGCAAAGTCCACTTTGTTCCTCATTTCTGCATTTACTGTCGATAGCAATGGGCTGTTGTGCAAAAATGTTTTTGTTATTATTTTCCTTTCCTTTGTCCCTCCTTTTTATTTATTTCTCCTCCCTGACCAGTAGGTGGCGACATGCACAAAGAATGCAAATAGCAAAAAAACAGAAGAAGAACTCAGTTCTCTCATCTCACCTCACCTCTCATCTCTGATCTGTTACTCAACCACACCTATCATATTGCTTCTGAATACATCGATTTAACCACTGGAGTCATATGAATTACATTTATGCTGCCTTTATGTGTTTTTTGGAGCTTCAAATTTCTGGCCACCATTCACTTGCATTGTATGGACAAATAGAGCTGAGATAATTAACTTGAAAAACTTTGTGTTCAGCAGAAGATAGAAAGTCATTCACATCTGGGATAGCATGAGGGTGAGTAAATGATGACAGAATTTATACTCTTTGGTGAACTATCCCTTTAAACCAGCCTAAGCTGTATTCTGGTTTAGCTGGCCTCCCAGCCTGGTCAGACCTGTCTGTTTGCTGGTTTTGTAGTGGTTTTGGGTACTTTTCAGTGGGTAAGACTGGGTATCAGCTGGTCGACCAGCTAAACTAGATGAACACCACATTGGCCAGGTGGGAGATGAACTAGATTAGCTTAAACCCAACCTGGTCTCATAGAAACACGTTACTATGCCTACAATTTTGCAATTTTAATGGTGAAATGGACATTAGAGGTGCAACGACAACAAATTTTATAGACTTGCACACAAATCATGTGTAAAACAACAGATAATCTGATCATAAACACTTTTCACTCTGTTTCTCACACAGTGCTATCTTATGACACAAAAATGATTTTACTAAAGTGCATGACTTGTAAGGCGATATATTTAAACATTTGCATTACATAACCAACTATATGGACAAGCTTGTTCAAGCACAATCAAATTGTGCAGTAGCCCAACTGATAGAGCATTGCACTTGGAATGCAAAGGACTGGGATACGAGTCGTGAAGAGCACGCAAATCAACACGTGAGCTGAAAGTGTCATGGAAGCTCCACAAGATGAAGTGGTTGCTTCAGCAATTGCATTTTTCATATCAAATCTGGTTTGTATGACTCTTTTGGTTAGGTTTAGGTTTAAGGTTTAGCATAGGGAGGTAGGTTTTGTTGATTTAAAACTCGATAGAGCATTAACCTTGAAAACCTCAACTGTTAGGGAGAAAATTTAGCTTTTAGTGCCACTCAGTGGCCATTTCACCTCGAAACTGCTGCAATATGTGCAAGTAGCCATGTAATATCATTTTGCAAATATGTCACCACAGTCATGTAATTTTCACGAGATTAGGCTCCTTAAACTAGCTAAGACCAGCAAAACCATCTTTGGCTGGTTTAAGATGTTTTTTAACAGGGTCTGTAAAAGAAAGAGAGAAAAACAAAGAACGAACGAAAGAAATCTGCACTTCGTTTTCGCATTCGGAGAGCCTCAAAAATAACATTGCAACCTTGCCATCTTGGCTGAGTGAAGTGTGCACAGCAGAAGGGCTGATTTGTGCATGGCACAAATTTGTGAGAGAGAAACACACTACAGCGAGAAGACAGCCATGCTAAAAACAGGCTCCTAATGCACTGCACTGTACCTAGCCAATGTCAAACCAAACCATACATGCATTAAACCATACAAGCCTGGTCATGAATGATTCAGTCAGTAAACACTCTGTCATGTGGAGTCTGCCATTCATTATCCATGGAGATAACAAGACTCTTGTTAGCTGGTGGATTCAGCAAATAATACTCACAGCTTGAGCACATACTGTAGATGCCAAATTCTCCAGTAGGGAAGCATGGAACAGTAATGAGCTCTATTTCAAGTTTTGGGAGATGAAGGATCACCTGTTCCTCACTGGGAGGATGAGGGTCTCGCAACAGGAAACAGATCAAAGAGGTTTGAGGTCTGGGATTGTGATGCATTGTAGGAAGGAATGTGGAAGACACTGGTAATTTTTCAGCTTTGAGGTGTCCCACAATTCAGTGTCCTACATTACAGACAAAGTTTAAATGTGAAACTCAAGCTGTGTCGATCTACTGATTCACAATATAGAGTAGTATGTACATGTGTACATGTGGCTACAATGTTTACAATTGATTTAGTGAAATTTCACTGTTCTTCACTGAAATGTACAAGAAAGTTTCCCTAACGAACCTAGTCAACTACATTAATTCATTTGATCTATTGCTACTGAATTTCTACGAGAGAGAAAGGTTGCTTCTCTGTGGCTTTTCCTGTCCATGAACTTCTAAATCTTGACATTATGCATAAAATGCCCTTCACCGAATATTCCGAGATGGCAGAACAAAGCAAATAAGACCAAAATGTCTGAAATGTCAAAAAAAAAAAAAAAAAAAAAAGACAAAAAAGAAACAGGGTGCCTAAAATGTAGGAACTCATATGATATCTCTCCCCCTATCTCTTTCATCATATTTTATGGCTCATTATCGTAGACGTGGCACAGCGTGAGAAATGACGAGCTCTTCAAACAGCCCTCATATCACACTCATTTCCAAAATAGAGTAAAATGTCACCAAACTGCAAGATGTGGATGGTATTCTATTTGTGTGTGTTTGTATTTGTGTGTGTGCAGCTTTCGGGGACAGGAGCTAAAACTAAAATCTGTTACATATCAACTTTCGTCATTCATCTGACTAATCATTCACTATCCTATCCATCCAAGGTAATGAGAAAAGCTTAGGTGAAAATGGACAGAATAGAGCTGTTCAGACATGACGTCAATATGTAGGCGAACCTGGAAGTCTAATTCGCCATGGGTTCCCTCAGGATTTTCCTATGGGTTTTTATAATGGGGCTTTTGAACTTATGTGTAAAATATGGTCTGTGGTACACATTACTTGAGGATACGTAGACGTTTTGGTCTACAACATAAATTACACACAGTCATACCTCAAAACGTAAATTTTGAAGCCGGTGTGTGTTTAAAAAAAAAGTATGTAATTCAATACGGCTTCAAAATTCACGTTTGAGGTATGACTGTGTGTAATTTATGTTGTAGAACAAAACATCCTCGACATGTATCGTCAAGTAATGTGTACCACAGACCTCATTTTTCTCATAAGTTCAAAAACCCCATTATAAAAACCCATAGGAAAATCTCGAGGGAACCCATGGCGAATTCTCTTGTGGGTTTTTGGATTACAAGCTGAATAGCTCTATAGTGCTTACAGCTTTCTCTTTTAGATCGGGTATACTTTTCTGTTCTGTTATATGTTCAGTATGTGCATTGTTTCCCACAATGTCCAGAATATACTGTATGTTTACTGTTATGTGCATAATAATGTCCTCTTTCCTAATATATATTTTCCCAACCCTAATAAATGGCGAATATCGAGAGCTCAGAAAATCAGTTAATCAGTGCTGATATAATGTACTTGCTCATTACATACAAGAGCAATATACATATGAATAAATAAATAAATGCAAGATCACATATCTTGCATTTCACTATGTACCTGTATTTCACTATATCTATTCTAGTAATCCAAAGCCTTAAAGTTGGCAGCTCATTTCTCTTCCTTTACTGACCAATCCGGGCAATCCAGCGCTGACTAATTAAACACAATCAAATTGCTCATAATTGAGTTTACAGATTGGTTTTCCTGGGCCTGAATGTGGTTAATCATATTTGTTGGTCGTTTGAAACTTGTCCTGATAATATCCTTGGATGTCATTAGTTTAGTTTAATTAGTAACTGTCTGGGTCTGATACAATCGCCTAAACATACTGGGTCATGAACAAGTAGTTAGGGTTCATTTTTCTCAAAGCACAAAGTGTAAGTGCTAAAAAGTAAGGTCATGTGCAGGGAAAAACTAGAAATAGCTAGCAGGCATAAAACAATAAGGAAATGGTTTGTTCACAAACTCTTTAAAAACATTTTGTGAGAAAAGCAATATGCTGTTATACAGTAATTCTTCCGATACAACATTATTTGACGTGTTTAATAAGGCAAGTGCGACCCAGCATACACATGCATGGATGTTGTTTTTTGGCTTCAATATGCGCAATGCACATTTTAAATGAATTTAAACCAACTGATCTCATTTCAGGAAAATCTAGGCTGTCAGTAAAAGAGTTAAACTTTCGACACACGGAGTCATGTGACAAAACAACATGGCACCGACCACAGCGGAGCTTGTCTTTGGGAGAAATGGCGTTAATCTGATAGTTTCATCTGATATTCCATTTTTTAAATTTGAGCGATTTATTGATAAATGTCATGCTAATAAACACAATGTACACTAATGTGTACTTCAGTGCATTTTTTCCCTTAGAAATCCTATATTTACTGTGCATTATCACACTGAGAATCAGTGGGTTCATCCAAAAGCTAAACATTTTTTGAAGTCATTCACTAAATAGAGAGCAAGGGAGCATCCCATAGCTCTCTTTGCAGCTAAGTGCATTCAATCCAAACTTCCTATCAAAAGTTCAGTTTTAGGCTGCAGATGATGTTTGGACCACTCACTGCCAACATGTTTGGCAGATACGGGACAAAGGTAAGCAGTACATACATTCAGAATTTATAATGTATAATTTTATTTTAACATGGTTGGCAGTGATTTGATGATGCTGGGCATTAATTTGAATCATTAATCATGCTAATTTCTAATGTGATGTCTGTAATTGGACTTTCTATAGCTTAGTGTTATTAAAAATTTATATGTGTAATTTATATGTTGTCATCAATTTTTGGGAAAAATATCTGCATTTAGAATTTATTTATTTATTGCATGTTTATTAGGTGCTACAACTCACAAATCAAAAAGGGAAATGGAAAATGCACACAGTAGTCACGCTCGGGCCTCAGGAGGATAATAGTACATAACTAAATGAAATGTTGTATATACATTAACATTTGTCAGTGCATTCTGAACTAACATGAACTAACCATGACCTATTATTATAACAAGCCATGACCAAAGTATTTTTCATTGTCAGTTCATGACATCTAATACATTTACTTAAGTTTACAAATACAACCTAATTGTAAAGTGTTACCAATGGGTTTTTCAAAGCTTGTTGGGGAGAGGTTTGGTATTAAGCGATCAAATTAACAATTTTCATCTGGCAGATTATAAAACAGGTGAAGAAATCCAACCCAGTCTCATGACAGGTCAATGTCTAACCCCTTACCCAAACCCAAACCCAAACTCTAAACTTAAAGTATGACTTTAATAGGAAAATACATTTTGTGTACCCTGGAAGAAAGAAAACAAAGGGGTTTGGAATGAGACGTGGGAAGCGTATTACAGGTTATTGACACATCCGTCATTTGCACTGCATAAATAAATATGGAATGAGTAATCAAATTTGTTCACAGGCGTTTCCTTTCTTAAAATAAAGAGTGGGATAGGAGGCTAGCTGATATCTGATGCCTCTATTGTATGATTTGAAATTCTGATTGTTTTTTGAGATTCTATTTCTACTCCAGTGCAAAGATGATCTAATTTGTCCCTTCCTGAACGCGATGATAGATTTGAACTTGTGAATTAAGCCAAGTGAGGTAAATTACAGCCTCACCAAACACGACAACCTGCTGTTAACTCATAATGATCTGACCATGCGGCTCCCACGTAGCCCCAGGCATCTGCTAAGGTGGGCTTGTGTTAAAGCTTATTATTAAATATGAATCATAACCCAAGCTTTGAGAACACAGCTGAGTGATTCAGATTCATCATTTTCATGCTAATGTTATAGAAAGAACAGTTTACTGAGGCAAAAGACTCTAAGAGATGGAAAGATGCTAGTTGAAAAACCTTATGTAGCTGTCAGCTAGCAACATGTAGTTGACATGTTACATGTGAGAAAGCTCTTTTTTGTGTCAAACTGGTGGCGTGCAATGTTCAAACATGCCACCCGTGATCCTTATCCTGTGGTATGGAGCTTAGAGCACATCCATGCTTCAATAGAGCACTGAAAATCCAATAAATATTGTTCTAGTTTATGCATATTTGCCTTGTGTCAATCAAAAAGGGCTCAAAAGGGCATGCATTAATGCTGTCTTCAAGCCATGCTGGAATGATTGTATTTATGAAATGAGCATACAGATGCCAAGTTAAAATCATATGGGAAACTGGATTTTCTTTGAGTTCTGAGTTTTAAGTTGGGGAGTGTCAATAAAAAAATTAAGGGTGAAAGCTAATTGGTACTGATCATAATAAGTTGTAATTGTGAGTGTCGACTGTATAATTTAGGTTTTACTCATTTTGTACTGAGGTAAAGCTTGCCAGAAAATTCAACTCATTTAGCCGGGTCTTGCATTGACAGACATGCATTAAGAACTACATTTCCAACCATTGTCTGTGGTGACAAAATAATTTTCAAATACATACAATAGATAAAACATCACTTAAGGGTAATTCATATTTAAACATTGCATCATGTCTTGCTAATTTCAGCATCTCGCACACCAGATTTGCATCTCGAGACCCCTCTGTTGTGCACTATTGGTGGATCTGCATCTAGCTTTTGTAGTGGAAGGACACATTCTGTGAAAATGGCCCCTAAAGTTGGCTGTTGGATTTAGGCTACTCCCCACTAATATGTATTAGTTTGGAAACACATTGATTTTGCTATGTTTACGTGTTACATGCACACTATAATGGCGTTTTCCTCCACCGAAAACTGAGACTTTTGAAAACGCTCTTCATAACATCATACTTTGGAAAATGATGACGTTAATAAACAGAAAATGAAGGTTTCAAACTTAAGCACTGAAATTGAAGACAAACTGCACCCCCAAATGCTGCTGCAATGGCATAGGTAAATATGGTATGGATGTGCTTTTTTTTCATGTGGACGACCCGGGTTCGATTCCTGTTTTCACTTTTAATATTTATTTTAATACTACTTATAATAATAAATAAAAATATAAAGGTGCATTGCCTTGCAGTGATATGGTCACAGTGATGGTCAGAGATTTTAGAGAAAAGTTTGATCCGGGTAAAATTAACCATGGTTTTACTATAGTAACATTGTAGCAACCATGTTCTTTGTCGGAAACCATTATTTTAATATAATTAACCATGATGTTTCTACAGTAATATGGTGTTAATATAGAAACAATGTTTAATTTTGTGGTAACTATGATTTTACTACAAAATACCATGGTGATACAATGGTTACTGTAATAAAACCATGGTTCATTTTTGTAAGGTAAGGTTAAGATTAAGTTGAGGTGTAGAGTGACTGTGGGAATAAACACAATAAACACTGCAGTGATACTGTGTGTTAGTATGTAATTAGGAGAGCAAATAGCATCTAACACTTTTTTGTTGCTATTTACTAGTGGTCGAGAGAGCAGGATGGCAGATGGCCGATATAAATGCAGATAAACATAAAACAATTTAAAAACAGCAAATTGGATGTACAACAACAAACACTTATATTATGCAATATTAACTCAAATTTGCATTAACTTGAAAAGAAAAAACCTTAAAAACAGAAAAATTGTTGACTTTCCATTGACAAATCTATTGGTAGATTTTAGAACTGACTCAAGGGAATGTTAATACTTCTTTTAATCGAACAAGCGAAAATGGTTATGTCGGCAAGACCGATTAATCGGCCAATATTTGGCCTTTTTGCGATGATCATCATCGACCGATTAATCATCCTGGCCGACATAACCGCTTTAAGTTCTTCAAGGATTTTTGGCTTACTGAGTATGTGAGACAATTCTGGAAGATTATTAGTGCAGCTATCTTTAGTGGTCGAAAGAATAGTTCTACCTGAACAATAGCGTGGTGTAGATTGAGTGACATTAGCTTATCGCAACAAACAAGAGATGAGGTAATGATCTGAGATGTCATCGCTCTGCGGTAGAATTTCTATAGTATCAACATCAACTCCATATGACAGAATTAAATCTAGCGTATGATTATGGCGATGAGTTGGTTCTGTCACATTTTGTCTGACTCCACCATCTGAATGGGGAAAAAATGTGATCACAGTAATTTTGACCGTGGCATGATTGTTGGTGCCAGATGGGCTGGTTTGAGTGTTTCTGTAACTGCTGATCTCCTGAGATTTTCACACAGAACAGTCTCAAGAGTTTACTCAGAATGGTGCCAAAAACAAAAAACTTCCAGTGAGCGGCAGTTCTGCGGATAGAAACATCTTGTTGATGAGAGAGGTCAACGGAAAATGGCCAGACTGGTTCAAGCTGACAGAAAGGCTTCAGTAACTCAGATAACCACTCTGTACAGTTGTAGAGAGCAAAATAGCATCTCAGAATGCACATCACGTCAAACCTTGAGGCGGATGGGCTACAACAGCAGAAGACCATGTCGGGCACTTTATTAGGACCATAGTGTTTCTAATAAAGTGTTCAGTGAGTCTAAGTAATTTACTTGAAAACACTGCCACCTATAGCAAAAGAGAAAACCTAGTAACTATAGAAAGATTTGTTGGGATACATGGCTGTATTTTTTTTTTTTCAAACTGACAGATTTGACTGAATTTTAGCCTACAAGTAACTTCCCATTACACTGTGTTTCAACTCTAAAGTAAAACTTAGGAACTCTTCTTGTCACTTGTCTTAAGGATACTACCCCTTACAGATGGAACCTTATATTTCCATTATCACATCAATGGTTTTGAGCTTAATTTATGCATGCATTCTCCACAAATCTAATAATGGATGACCCCTGGCGCTATAGTAACTGATCAAGTTAAACATGATTTTGCAAAGTAGAAAGTGTTACAGGATCAATGTTTTGTTGATCCTGGAACAATTTTTTTTTTTTTTTTTTTTTTGTCAAAGAAACATACAGTGCAGCCGGAAAGTATTCACAACGCTTCACTTTTTCCACATTTTGTTATGTTACAGCCTTATTCCAAAATGGATTAAATTCATTATTTTCCTCAATTCTACAAACAATACCCCATAATGACAACGTGAAAGTTTGTTTGAAATCTTTGCAAGTTTATTTAAAATTTTAAAAAAATTACATAAGTATTCACAGCCTTTGCTCAATAATTTGTTGAAGCACCTTTGGCACCAATTACAGCCTCAAGTCTTTTTCAGTATGATGCTACAAGCTTGGCACACCTATTTTTGGGCAGTTTCTCCCATTCTTCTTTGCAGGACCTCTCAAGCTCCATCAGGTTGGATGGGGAGCATCGGTGCACAGCCATTTTCAGATCTCTCCAGAGATGTTCAATCGGGTTCAAGTCTGGGCTCTGGCTGGGCCACTCAAGGACATTCAGAGTTGTCCCGGAGCCACTCCTTTGTTATCTTGGCTGCGTGCTTAGGGTCGTTGTCCTGTTGGAAGATGAACCTTCGCCCCAGTCTGAGGTCCAGAGCGCTCTGGAGCAGGTTTTCATCAAGGATGTCTCTGTACATTGCTGCATTCATCTTTCCCTCGATCCTGACTAGTCTCCCAGTTCCTGCCGCTGAAAAACATCCCCACAGCATGATGCTGCCACCACCATGCTTCACTGTAGGGATGGTATTGGCCAGGTGATGAGCGGTGCCTGGTTTCCTCCAGACATGACGCTTGCCATTCAGGCCAAATAGTTCAATCTTTGTTTCTCATGGTCTGAGAGTCCTTCAGGTGCCTTTTGGCAAACTCCAGGCGGGCTGTCATGTGCCTTTTACTGAAGAATGGCTTCCGTCTGGCCACTCTACCATACAGGCCTGATTGGTGGAGTGCTGCAGAGATGGTTGTTCTTCTGGAAGGTTCTCCTCTCTCCACAGAGAAATGTTGGAGCTCTGTCAGAGTGACCATCGGGTTCTTGGTCACCTCCCTGACTAAGGTCACCTCCCTGACTAAGGCCCTTCACCCGCGATCACTCAGTTTGGCCAGGCTTCCAGCGCTAGGAAGAGTCCTGGTGGTTCCAAACATCTTCCATTTATGGATGATGGATGCCACTGTGCTCATTGGAACCTTCAATACTGCAGAAATATTTCTGTACCCTTCCCCAGATCTGTGCCTCAATACAATCCTGTCTCAGAGGTCTACAGACAATTCCTTGGACTTCATGGCTTGGTTTGTGCTCTGACATACACTGTTAACTGTGGGATCTTATATAGACAGGTGTGTGCCTTTCCAAATCATGTCCAATCAACTGAATTTACCACAGGTGGACTCCAGTCAAGTTGTAGAAACATCTCAAGGATGATCAGTGGAAACAGGATGCACCTGAGCTCAATTTTGAGTGTCATGGCAAAGGCTGTGAATACTTATGTACATGTGATTTCTTTCGTTTTTTATTTTTAATAAATTTGCAAAGATTTCAAACAAACTTCTTTCACGTTGTCATTATGGGGTATTGTTTGTAGAATTTTGAGGAAAATAATGAATTTAATCCATTTTGGAATAAGGCTGTAACATAACAAAATGTGGAAAAAGTGAAGTGCTGTGAATACTTTCCGGATGCACTGTAGTCTTAACTCTATTCCTACCCCTACCCAACCAGATCCTACCTCTTAAATTATCCCTAACCCTAAAATCAAGTTTGGTTAATAGAAATGTTGTTCCAGGACCAACAAGGATGTTGATCCAGGAACATGTGCTACTGGGTGAAATCATAGTCACCAACAGACCAACATTGCTCTTCTAAAACCAGTTAATACCACCTTTTAAGCTGATCCAACCAGAATTTAAGCATAATCACCAAGGGACCAAGGTAGAAGATTAAAAATCTGTCATTGAAAAACCCACATTGATCAACCATTAATCTGAATTTGGGTAGGCACATGTCTCCTCAATGTCTATGGTGGTTACAGCCTTAAAGCTGACTCTTCATCATGGAAAGGAAACCTGCACATTCCTCCTGAACATCTCCACATCAGTAAAATATCTATGTTATCATCACTGACCTTTGATACACTTTCAGTTTCGCTCCAGGGCAAATCCTAATCATTATGAGAGAGGAGAGAGGCAGAAGAGTCGAATGACAGAGATTTCAGAGTGTGTGGGGGGAAACAAGAGAGAGAATCAGTGTCTGAGATCAGTTGTCGTTATGACAGATGAGAGCTGCAATTTAATCCTGCTTAATACTGCGGAAATTTCATTCTGCCCACCAGCCTGAATGGTTTTAGATTACTCTTTCTCTCTGCACGGAGTGTATAGACGACATAAAAAATGCATTCATCCATCCCATGTCAATCCTGTTGTCTCATTGTATTTTATTATTGTCGAAGACAGATAGAAGCTAATGCCTCATCACTGATCAAAGCTGGAGTGGAGAGGCTTTGATTTGAGGCTTGCATTGCTTATTTTAGAGTAGATCTGTTTGGTTTGTTTTGGTTAGTTTAACCGACTGGTTTTATGAGCTGCACAACAGACAGTGAGCTTTGAATAAATCATTTTAAGTGTTGAAGCAAATGGCAGAGTCAGTTAAAAAATAAAAATAAACAGCTAATCAGTGTCAATTAATATGGTTATCAGTCAGCTTCCATTTGGTTTTCAAGCATTATATCACAGACATGAATAAATTAAAATCTACAACAATGATGATCATACAGACTATTGAATTCTAGGTTGCTGTCATTCACATCTCTTTTAAAAGCATTATGAAATGGCATCAGCAACCCATTTTGATTTGATTTTATCCATAAGCATTTGATTGGATTTTGAAAAATGGGCTTGCTTTCCCAAAATGGAGCCAGGTGGTTGGAGGGTTGCAGAGTTACAAACATGTTTATTCTTTGGAATCCCATGCACTAAGAAATCATGCACAATAACACCAGGAATGTGTATAACAAAAGAAAATAGGATAGATTTTTATTTCATTGTGCCGTAAGCAGTTTTTTCATGGAAAGGTATGCAACAAATTGTACTACTCCCTGAAAGATATTAATGAAATAAGTGTCCTGAGATATCTCACCGGTCTCTGTGACAGCTTTAGATGCTCTAGACATAAACAAAAATGTGTCCGCAGGTTGCGGATAATGACGCGTTCTGCCTCTCAATAATTTTGCGCATTCTCAAGTATTGTAGTTGCAGCAAATTATTGAGGCATAATACTATTTTTATACCATTATGCTCATTACAGTTGTCAATTGAGGGCGCTATTTTGCTGTTGTTGTTTTTGACAACCATTTCTTCTCATGACAGTCTGAATGAAGCTCATTTGGTATCTTTGAAGTGTGGCGTTTTGGAAAAAGAGGGGCGTGGCTAATCCAGCGGCTCAGTTTGTGGATATTCTAGAGCGGATAAAATTGCTTACAGCACCTTTAATTCAAAATATTCTTTATAAAACATAACTGTTCTCTGAGTGATTTAAAAAAAAAAAAAAAAAACGTGGAAACTTAACAGTAAGTTTGCCACTCATGTGCAAGTGATTTTCAAAAAGAAAATTTGCTTATCTACAGGGGTCTGAGTGCATTTTCCTGTCACTTCATAATGGACTGGTTTACAGCTAAATTAATATTAATGAATTATTTTGTGATTTGAATACCTTTTTAGTGTTTTTTATGTCTTGTATATTCAATATATCTTTATTTTTCTTTACCTTTTTTTAGATTTTACTATAATTTTCCTAATGTGCATCTTTTTCTGTATAAATCCTTTATCTAAGATTTTGTAAACAAAAACAAAAAATATAAAATAGAAATATTAACAGCATTTTTGTACATTTAGAGTGCAACAGTGCTTTCCACTTTTTTATTAGCCGTCTGGGTTTCGGAGGAATTTTTCCCAATAATTTTTTTCCATAGGGATTTCAAAAAATCCTTTATAAAAAAATATCTAAGCCATGAACCAAAAAAAAAAAAAAAAACATCCGTAAGGTGAATTACAAAATTACAAACTTTGATTTGAAGCAAAAAAGTATTGAAAAATTTGACAAAACTGTGTACTTCAATGAACTACATGATGTAATCCAATTAAAAACGATGGAAAAATATAAAAATATTGAGTTGAAGTTGTTGATTATAAGTATAAAATAATATATTTTAAGTTAATTGCAGTATATTCAGATATATACAAACATAGCACAATGAGAGTGTAGGGAGACAGACTTGGTTGTGCGTCATGGGAGTAGCCAGTCGATGCTGGCCTCTTTTTTCGTGGTTTGTTTGCAGCAATTCTCTGATTGGTGAATATTTTTCTGTTGGGTCATGTGTAGTGGAGCTATTCACCACAAATTCATTAAACAAAAGAAATGAATAGGATTTTTACTTCCAGAACCAGACTGTTGCATTCTTTGTCAGACAATATAGGATGACACGGGTCATTCTTATAAATTAAACCTCGTGCGACGCCACATACACATGCGTGGACATTGTATTTTGGCTTTGCTATACGCAACGCATAATTTTAATTCATTTAAACTGATTGATCTCAGTTCAGAAGACTCTGTGCTGTCAGTAAAGGGTTTAACTTTCAACAGACGAGTCATGTGACAAAACAACATGATACCATACACACGATGTACACTAATGTGTACTTTAGCACAGTTTTTCCTTAGAAATCCTATATTTACTGTGCATTATCACACTGACAATCAATGGGTTCATCCAAAAGCTGAAACATGTTGCTTTCAGAGGCTTTATATGGAGTTAGGATAAAAAATAAGGTGCATTTTGAACTTTTCTGAGACCAGTGCAGACAGACAATATACTGGAGGTTAAGTCATTCACTAAATAGAGAGCAAGGGAGCAAAGGAACATCCTATAGCTTTCCTATGCAGCTAAGTGCATTTACTCCTAAAATCTGACCAAAAGTTCAGTTTCAGGCTGCAGATGATGTTTGGACTCAACATGTTTGGCAGACATGGGACAATGGTAATCAGTACACAGATTCAGAATTTAAATGTACAATTTTATTTTAACATGGTTGGCAGTGATTGGATGATAATGGCCATTACTTTGAATCAGAATTAATTATGCTAATTTCTGATGTAATGTCTGTAACGTCTCAAATTTGATGTAAAAAAAAAAAAAAAATCTGAATTTCTATAGCTTGGTATTATTTAACATTTCACAGCTTAGTCCTGCTGTCTACATATGTTGCCATCAATTTTTAGGACATTTAAATGGTCTAGAATTTTTTTGTTGTTGTTGTTTTTTTTCTTGCACACAGCAATCATGCTCAGGTCTCAGGAGGATAAATGAGAGAAATGCTCATGTTAAACATGGCGGCTGTAGGAATGGAAGTCCCTCCTTACAGTTAAAAGAGCTAATCAGCTTTTTTGATAGAGACATTGCCAGATTGTCAGATTACTCGAGAACGCTGATGCGCATTTGCTGGTCAGCCTGAAAATAGTGTTTTTTGTGCAATTTGAGCTAAAGAAGTACAATTTATCATATGATAGTTACCATATTTTATTGCTGATTTGAAAAATGTTATTTGATCTGAACTGTTAGTGAGTTTTCAGTCTTTCCCGTGTAGGTACATAGGAGCTGTACTTGTATCAATAGAAAATAGCTGTCCGTAGGCACTACAAACATAGGCCCTAGTGACCTTACGTGCTTTAAATTGAATATAATTTATCAATAATATCCATTACAGGCTTCAGTGAGGGGCTCACATCCTGGTTAAGAGTGGTATAGACAGTGTAACGCAGTGCGTGTTGATCTTATCTTACTGCCCAACCCCTCCCAGCACTCCTCTCTTCAACTATCCCTTGATAAATCACCCAGCTGGGTGTTGCATAACCGTTTTTTTCTGAGTTCACATATGCACCTATTTTCCCACCCTCCTGTTCAGTTTCTCTCCCTTTAATCATGTGCTGTAGTACAATACGCTGGCGCATACAAATATACATGCACATGCAAAACAAAGGAGCTCCCTCAAGACAGCTACTTACAGCAAATTAATGAATATTACACAGCACCCTATGTAATATTCATAAAACTGTCAATATGCTTTTTATGCTTAAGATGTAGGCATACAGGTGCATCTCAATAAATTAGAATGTCATGGAAAAGTTCATTTATTTCAGTAATTCAACTCAAATTGTGAAACTCGTGTATTAAATAAATTCTATGCACACAGACTGAAGTAGTTTAAGTCTTTGGGTCTTTTAATTGTGATGATTTTGCTCACATTTAACAAAAACCCACCAATTCACTATCTCAAAAAATTAGAATACATCATAAGACCAATAAAAAAAACATTTTTAGTGAATTGTTGGCCTTCTGGAAAGTATGTTCATTTACTGTATATGTACTCAATACTTGGTAGGGGCTCCTTTTGCTTTAATTACTGCCTCAATTCGGCATGGCATGGAGGTGATCAGTTTGTGGCACTGCTGAGGTGGTATGGAAGCCCAGGTTTCTTTGACAGTGGCCTTAAGCTCATCTTCATTTTTTGGTCTCTTGTTTCTCATTTTCCTCTTGACAATACCCCATAGATTCTCTATGGGGTTCAGGTCTGGTGAGTTTGCTGGCCAGTCAAGCACACCAACACCATGGTCATTTAACCAACTTTTGGTGCTTTTGGCAGTGTGGGCAGGTGCCAAATCCTGCTGGAAAATGAAATCAGCATCTTTAAAAAGCTGGTCAGCAGAAGGAAGCATGAAGTGCTCCAAAATTTCTTGGTAAACGGGTGCAGTGACTTTGGTTTTCAAAAAACACAATGGACCAACACCAGCAGATGACATTGCACCCCAAATCATCACAGACTGTGGAAACTTAACACTGGACTTCAAGCAACTTGGGCTATGAGCTTCTCCACCCTTCCTCCAGACTCTAGGACCTTGGTTTCCAAATGAAATACAAAACTTGCTCTCATCTGAAAAGAGGACTTTGGAACACTCGGCAACAGTCCAGTTCTTCTTCTCCTTAGCCCAGGTAAGACGCCTCTGATGTTGTCTGTGGTTCAGGAGTGGCTTAACAAGAGGAATACGACAACTGTAGCCAAATTCCTTGACATGTCTGTGTGTGGTTGATGCCTTAACCCCAGCCTCAGTCCATTCCTTGTGAAGTTCACCCAAATTCTTGAATCGATTTTGCTTGACAATCCTCATAAGGCTGCGGTTCTCTCGGTTGGTTGTGCATCTTTTTCTTCCACACTTTTTCCTTCCACTCAACTTTCTGTTTACATGCTTGGATACAGCACTCTGTGAACAGCCAGCTTCTTTGGCAATGAATGTTTGTGGCTTACCCTCCTTGTGAAGGGTGTCAATGATTGTCTTCTGGACAACTGTCAGATCAGCAGTCTTCCCCATGATTGTGTAGCCTAGTGAACCAAACTGAGAGACCATTTTGAAGGCTCAGGAAACCTTTGCAGGTGTTTTGAGTTGATTAGCTGATTGGCATGTCACCATATTCTAATTTTTTGAGATAGTGAATTGGTGGGTTTTTGTTAAATGTGAGCCAAAATCATCACAATTAAAAGAACCAAAGACTTAAACTACTTCAGTCTGTGTGCATTGAATTTATTTAATACACGAGTTTCACAATTTGAGTTGAATTACTGAAATAAATGAACTTTTCCACGACATTCTAATTTATTGAGATGCACCTGTATATGTTTTTTTAGGACTTCAAAGAACATTATCTGTTAATTAATTACAATAAAGACACAGGTCATGTCAGACATCTGGTGATCCAAATTAAGACAACAGTATCTAGCTGCAGCTTCGCAGCACCTGCAGTTTTCGACCAGCAGCATTAGAGGATGGATATTTACGTTGCATAAGTTATCTGTTTCTTTTAGTAAAGTTTATTCACTATCTGCTTGTATATGTTTTCTGTTAATGTTGTGGATGCTTTTTTTTTTGTTGTCATGATTTAATTATTTGAACATTCCCCAGGGATATTGTGTCTACCGTTCAGACTGACGAAGTGTTTAGTACAGAGGTTTGCCGGTAAAACTGCATGTAACAAGTTTAAAAAACAGAGTGAATATTCGCACTAGGTGTAAATAGCACCTACCACACAGCGCAGCTATTTGCACCCCAATAGTCAGGTGGAAACACAAAAATTAAAGACAAACTGTGCCTACTAGTGTCACTGCAGTGGCGTGGTTTGTATCGAAGGTGTGGATGTGCTTTTTCATGCGGACGACCCGGGTTCAATTCTGCCTTTTGACCCAGTTTTTCCAATCCTGTTTCCAATCTTAATATTTCCTTTAATATTACTCATAATAATAAATAAAAATGAATATAAAGGTTGATTTCCTAGCTGTAATTTGGTCACGGTCAAGGTCAGGGAGTTTTGATCCGGGTAAAATTAACCTTGGTATTATTGTAGTAACCATGTTTTTTTGGCAGAAGCTATAGTTTTAATGCAATTCAACATGGTGTTACTACAGTAATATGCTGTTAATATAGTAACCATGTTTAATTTTGTGGTTACTATGACTTTTCCATAAAATACCATGGTGATACTATGGTTGCTGTAGTAAAATGGTGGTTAATTTTCTTAAGGGATGGTTAGGGTTAGCTTTAGGTTTAGGGTTAGCATAGGGTTTCTGTGGGGCTCTTAATAAACATAATAAACATGCTGCAGTGATGCAGCTGTATGTTATTATTTCATGGCAAATACTAACATATTAAATACTGAATAGCATCTATTGCTATATGCACTCTCATCAACAAGGCCTTTCCATCTGCAGAACTGCCACTCACTGGATGCTTTTTGTTTTTGGCACCATTCTGAGTAAACTCTAGAGACTGTTGTGTGGGACAATCCCAGGAAATCAGCAGTTACATCAGTTATCAGCATGCCACAGTCGAAATCACTGAGATCACAGTTTTTCCCCATTCTGATGATTGATGTGCATTTAACCTGTTGATGCTCACTGACCCCACCCATGGGTTTGACTTTACTTTGCTTAAATTAGTTCACATTTACCATATAGTGTGCTGTTCAAAATTGTTCACAATGTTGACAAATTATACATCTTTATAATATGTCAACATAATTAACTCTTTTTGACTAGACTATATAGTATATGTGAACTAATTTAAGCAAAGTGGCATCAGTTCTGGGGGGCAGGGGCATGCACATCAACAGGATAAACTGAAGCTCCTGACCCATATCTGAATGATTTTATGCATTGCACTGCTGCCACACGGTTGGCTGATTAGATAATCGCATGAATATATAGGTGTACATGTGTTCCTAATAAAGTGCTCAGTGATTGTATGCACATAGATATGTGCAGTCAAGATGAGTAATCACTTCGAGTACTCAAGTAGACAAAAACACCAAAATGCCCATCCATATCCAGCTGTGTAGCCATATTTGCTACTCAGGTGTGCTGTGGTCCAGTATTATGGCTTTTGGACATGTGATGCAGTCACTTCCGATGCACTTCAGCACATTTAGCGGAAGTCCATTTATGCCTTTGAGTAATTATCTCCCAATGGCAGTACAGTAAAAGTATTTTGAACAATCATTGATAAATAGGATGTTGTCCTCTTTGTGAATCATGGTTCAAGAATGGAAGCAAACTAAATCCAGTTTTGCATATTTAAAGGATTGTTCAATACAAGTTAAGCTCAATTGACAGCATTTGATTGATTGACACAAAAAATAATCTTCGATTTGTCCCTCGTTTGTTTAATAAAGTGCAAAAATCGTGGTTACAGTAGGTAATTTCAATGGAAGTAAATAGGGCTAATCCATAAACATTAAAGTACACAAAGTTCTTTAAAAAAGTATCTCTACAAGGTGCAACATTATGTGTTAATGTGATTTTAGATTGATAAAATAAGAGATTTACCTACGTTGCTGCATTAACTAGATTACAACGGAGTTGTAATATTGGATATAAACATACAGACATAACGTTAATAAGTGATTTTATCACAGAAAAATAATATTAACACATATAATGTTTACATCTTGGGGCTATACATTAAAAACAGTGTTTATTTTTGTTTATGGACTGGCCCCATTAACTTCCATTATAAGTGACTTAATGTAACTGTGAAAAAATACAAGGGATGATTGTGCCACAAATGCTGTTGATAGAGATTTACTTGTATTGAACCCAGAAAATTCCTTTAATGTATAACTGTCCCAGTATTTTGACTTAAAATTTCCCAAGTTGCTTTTATCTGAAGACAATGCAAGTAATATAGTTTCTACATATAAAAAGGATTTCTTTATTCAGACCGAATGCAAATTAAAAACAATTAAAAATCAGTGCAGATGGACGCAAAGATGCATTCGGTGTGAACGGCACCTTAAACATCTAACAGAAGATAATAGTAAATATTGCAGAGGAACCTGGCACATAGCCACTTTTGTCAGCTATTTTAAATATATGTTATCATAAATTAAAAATCTAATGACAAATAAAGTTGACAGTCATATAGAATTATGCACAGGGGTCAAAGGTAATCACCCATAGTGGTTTGGATCTAGCCTCACTCTCTAAATGGTTAAATGGCTTTTAAAGATATATCCACTTTAGTGGACATCAGTAAAGTGTTACATTTTTAACTTACAGCATGTGCATTTTTAAAATATCTACATCTACAATATACCATTTTAAATCTCATACTAGCCACACATTCAGTAACAGTCTGATCAGGTGGGATAAATACAATCTGAGAGGTCTATTAAGCTGAAGTGGAGACCTGTGTCTCACCCATGTCTGTTTCTAAGCTCGGAGGCACACTGTGTACGCATCACTATTACAAATTTAAAGTTATTGATTCATTCTCGTGCTCAGCTATTCAGCAGCAAACACATAAAACATGCTGTGAAGGGTCATCAAGATCTCAACAGCTGACGAGACCAGTGTGCGAATTCCAATTACTTTTAAAAGTCTGACACTTTTAAATGAATATTGGCCTTTTCAAAGAAATTAAAAATGTCTGTTCAAAGATTAAATGGAAACATAAATGTTAAGGTAGAAAATATCTGTCAAAGTTTGTCTTGCGCAGTGAAAATTATCATGTGGCACCAATAGCAGAGTTAGACAAATATATATTGTCTAAAAGATGTTTTTTGTCTGTGATATATTTGTGATATTTATTAAATAATGATAGGACATGACATACTTTGTCGACGTACCACCTAAAACTGATCGCAATGGGAAGTGCATAAGCGGTAAACCGTTGCTGATGTTACAAGTTTTCGTGATCGCGACTTTTCTTTGGTAGCATCTATTGGCCGACATGTGATCATTTGCACTCTGACTAACTTGTAGTCTAACTTTTATCATTACTGAAATGTTTGAAAACCCTGTCGAAGCATATATAAACTTGTTTGAAAAAATTCATATTTAATTTTTTCTTGCCGTTCAGCACCATGGTGTGAGACTAGATTAATTTTTCTTACTCCCAAAGCAAAGATGAAGAGATTTGGTCCAGATAAGCGGTGTTGGTCGCCCACTGTCTACACTACAACATAGGCATTATACATTGCTCATCTGCACTACTGGCAACCAGAGGTCACTCTTAATGTTACCCATTAACAACCATTAGCAAAATCATACACTTGCAAGGCCTAAGTGTAACGAACGATAGTGAGACAAACAGACCCAAGAGCAGAGGAACAGTTCAAAGGATTTATTAACAGTAATAATGAGCAGTTACTAGGTTGAGGAATGTAGAAAATCCCGACACCGGCTGCAGTTGCAGGAAGCAGAACAGTGATGGAAGTCAGGAACAGATTCATAGAAATCTCCTTTGAAGCTTAGTGAGATGCAGGACAATGCCCAGAACAGAAGAGCGAACTTAACTCCTGACACACGGGCAGAGACGAGGTATCCTCCGTGGAAGACCAGCTGACATGCAGCAATACTGGGAGGCAACCACACACCCAACACGCGGGCAACCAACAGATACACGACACCGGACCAACTAGACAAAGAGAGTGAGGTACTCAACATCAAACAACAATCTAGCAAAGATACTGAGAACAGGACGGGCTTAAGAAGGGAGTGAATTAGGGGAGAACAGGTGTTGTTTGGCATGCTAATCAGTGGCATGATCAACAATCAGTGTTCCCATGGAAACGCAGATCATGCATGCTGGCCGCGCCTGCGAGACATGAGGGAGAGAAAATGACAAAACATACAAAACAAACTCTCTGGAGCCCTGACACTAAGTTATCTTTAAACGGTAGGTGAACAAGAGTGAGTCTATAGTTATAATGACATATTTTATTATCTCTATATACGTCTATGAAATTATCATGTAGAGGAGCAATCAGTAGTCTCTGAAACAGCTCCACTTGAAACCTTAGAATTAGCTTTGTGATTGTAACTATATGGGATTAAAGGTGAAGAGTCTAATTTCTGCTCTAATAGCAGGACCAAATGGAATTGCAAAAATAATGACTAATTGGTTTCTGAAACACACCGCCCATCTGCCATTAGACAGAACAGGTATTATGCCATTGGTTGAGCCAATATTGTTATGTCAGACTAGTCAGGATACTAAAACATACAGGTCAATGTGATGGTGCTACAGTGTTTATACTTTTCATGGAAATCAACCTACAGATGGCTTACTTATAGTTGTCTCTGTACATTAAAAATGGGATATGGGTTAGGCGTAAACTGGGTGTTTTAAGTATTTTAACATTGGAAAGAAGACCCGACACCAACACATCACACGAAAAGTGCACCACAACACGTGCTTGACCTAAAACACGGAGGCCGGCTTACAAAGAACCTCTTCAAAATGAATTTTTATAGCTCCTCTATGGTAAAAGCCATGGGTTCATCAATGGCTATTAAGCTTCTTTGTCCAAATGCATAATTATTCAATTGAAAACCAGAACAAAGGGATCAAGTTAAAGAGGCTTATAGTGAAAAACAGCCACGTAGATCAATTAGGGAGAACCCTGCTGTGAGTGGAGCTCGTAAAATATTAAAGAGTCCACTGACATGCAGGCTCTTTAATATCCAGCTACATTCTAGACATCTATGGCTGACTTTGCATATGTATGCTATACTAAATACTGTATATTTAGTTATGCTCTGATTCTAATTGTTATTCAAGGAATGCTCTTCATTTATACGTTTTGTATCTACATTTTCAGGATTTTATGTAGAGGCAAACCGATAATTGGTTTGACTAATAAATATGCTCATTTATTACCAGTATTTCAATATTTGTTTTAAGCTTAATCCACGACAAAGGTAAAAATTGAATTTGCAACTATTTAGATTGCAAAACAACTTTGAATAAATAATAATGTAATTATTATTAATTGTATTTATTTATTATTAATTACAAAATATTCATAATACATAATAATTGTTGTTGTCTATTTATAATTTTATTGAGCCCAAAAGCAGCTCTTCATTGATAAGTTTTTGAATTGGAATGGGGATTTTATGTAGAGAAAGACGTATACTATATATATATATATATATATATATATATATATATATATATATATATATATATATATATATATATATATATAAAACTTAGCAAAACAATTTATGTAATTATTATTACTTTTATAAAAAATTATAATAAAAAATTAAAAATCCATATGTTTTAATTGTTGTTGTCTATTGATTATATTCTATTGAGCCCAAAAGCAGAAGTAAATCATTCACAAAAAATCGGTTCTGTATTTTGGTTATCAGACACTTAAACATAAAAATAATCTGTTTTCATATCAGTCATTAAAAGAAAACTATACACTAAAACTAAACTATACAAAAAACCATATCAGTCAATTTCTAATTTAATGGCTGAAGAGCATATTAGAGATTAGAAATGGTAGTTGACACCTGTCTACTTTCAATAGATAAATAGATACAAAATCCGAGGTTAATCCTAATGCTTGTGTTTTATGGAAGTGGTTCATAAGCAAGTGTGAGAGACATAGAGAAAGAGAGGGTTAGTTCTTTTTTGCAGCACATTAAAGTATGATTTTCAGGGACAATCTGTGCTCTTGCATTTTGTCCGTTGTCTCTTGAGATTCACTGTCCAGAATAAAAGCTTCTCTCGCAAACATAAAACACAAGCCAACTGTAGGACTGTGAAATAGGCATTACATAGCCTCCAACGCTGAGTTGAAAAATAGAGCTGTATTGTTTGTTTTTTTTTTGTTGTTGTTTCTTTTATCAATTTGCATTACCACTCAGTTTGCATATGGTGTACCAATCGCCTAATTTAATTCCATCCAAATAGCTTAGTTATGGAAGTAAGAACATTGCTGACAACACAAGTAAACAAGGTCCAATTATTTATATATATATATATATATATATATATATATATATATATATATATATATATATATATATATATATATATATATATATATAAGGACTGTGAATCGCTTAAAAAAATTGTGATTAATTGTGATTAATCATGGTATTTGGTACATTAAAACAAACATTAAAGTTAATCATTAATAGAGTATATTTACTTTATACTTTTTCTCAAAGAACTTGCAATAAATTGGCAAGTCATCATTTATTTTAATCATTTAAATTAAATTCATGTTAAAATGTTCAGTTTTTTGCGGAGAGAGTTACTTAGACACATTTTTACAAGTATAAATCTTTGATACAAGTATCTGGGTAACACTTTACAATAAGGTTTCATTAGTTAATATTAGCTGACAACATTAGTTAACATGAACTAACAAATAACTATATTTTACAGCATTTTTTAATTTTGGTTATAATGTTAATTTCAACACTTATTTCAACATAGTAATACATTTTTAAAATTAAAAGTAATATATGTTGACATTAGTTAATGCACTATGAAATAACATGAAGTAACAATGAACAATTGTATTTTAACATGTAGCTTTAATAACGAACAAAGATTAATAAATAGCCTACTGTAAAAAAGATATTGTTCATTGTTAGTTTATGATACCTTATGCATAACTAATGTTAATGAATGGAACCTTATTGTAAAGTGTTACCATTATATGCATACATGCTATAAAATCAGTGGACATCCTGTAATTAAAAGTTGGGAAATATTTTCTGGTGTTTTCCAGTGGACTTTTTTAATAATAGGATACAAATGGGCAGATTCAATTCATGCCCAGCTTTATTGGCAAGGGAAATGTGTATATATACATACACACATACATACATACAGAGAGAGAGAGAGAGAGAGAGAGAGAGAGAGAGAGAGAGAGAGAGAGAGAGAGAGAGAGAGAGAGAGAGTGTGTACTGGTAATTCGACTTTGAAATCATGGTTTTGATGGACAGTAATGGAGCCAATCCTTTATACATGTATGTCACTTAAATTTCTCATACATGAGATCTTAAAGGAACAGCTGATCTAAAAAAATACAATTCTGATATCATTTACTCACTTTCATGTTGTTCCAAACCTGTATGACTTAATAATGTTCAGTCTCAGTTTATATTTTATAATAATCCAAATTTTTTTAACTTTGCTTCTGCTAACTCAAAGCAATCTCTAAGATTTTGTTTTCCTCACCACATTCCCTCTCTGCAAGATGCTTCTAATAAGTTCTGTTTATAACATATATATATATATATATATATATATATATATATATATATATATATATATCTTTTTTTTTTTTTTTTTTGCCTTTGATCACCAGGAATCCACAGAGGAGCAGTTTGAAAGCCACAGCTAATGATCCAAAGATAGCTGGGTGGGTTGGCACCCAGGGTGGTTTGGAGATGGTTTATTCCAGGTTTGCTTTACATCAGTAGCTCAGATGTGTGGTTAAGTTGCTCAAATGAATAAGAAGCATTAGATAGTGAATATTCGAAAATATCTATCCCAACAAATTCTCTTTCCCAAAATCCTTAGTCATATGTGGGCTATATTACAGCCACATACAGTATATTGACTAGATAACTAACACATCGTTAGTGTTTAATGAATAGAAACTGGCTGTTTTTGCATCTGAGGTAGGTTATAATGGTGCTTCTGTTGCCCACAAGACATTTAGAAGATACAAATAATGCATGTTTTTATCTATTGCAAGAGGAGAAGATTCCCCACCCTTTTGTACATTATTGTACACACACACAAACAGATACACACACACACACACACACACACACACACACACACACACACACTCACAAAAAACATAAATACACATGCTGGCACACACCTACTCACTCTTGCACTTGCCCACACATTCATACAAACATTTGTGACCGCAAATGTTCAAACACATACGGTTAGAGTACACTGAAGCTATAACACATCGAAACACCTCATCAGTTAACATGCTTGCCTCATTGCACAATCTTATTTTCATAAACTAATGATGCTTTTCACTTCAAAAGAAGAAGGTCAACAAATTTCTCTCCGTTTCAGCTATATGACTTACCAAAGCAATCATTAAGAACATTGGGCGAAAGCATAAATGAATGAAGCCAGTTTTCCTGCAAAACTTTTCCTCATGCTTGACTAATTAGTCCTTACATATTCCACAAATGACAACATTGGTGCACTTTATTTTAGCGGATTATTGCGTCTTTACAGGATAATTATTTTCATAATCTTTATTGATTATGTAACTGCTTGCAAATTCTACTCAGCACCAACCAGACACTCATTAATTCAATCTGTAAACAGAAACATTATTTGAATGGCTCAGTGTCTTTACTCAGGGTTTATGTCATATAAAATCCTTTTTGGCTTATTTTGCTATGCACTGAATCTTAGTTCTCATGCCTCTGAAAGCTTCTAACATGGTTTCTCTTTAATATTTAATCAACTTTTGCTCTGCAGAGCACCAAACTCCGCCTTCCAACCACCAGAATGGACTTTTAAGTAAAAACAAAAGCATTAAAAACCACCATATCTCCACAAAATTCTACATTAAAAAAGAAACACAGGCACATAGATAATCAGTCAACTTTCTTACCATAAATTAATGCTGACTGTGCACCAAATATAGTCCCTCTTTTAAAAAAAAAAAAAAAAAAATGTAAAATTCCAAAACAGGGGGGTATCCGATAATGACAGCCTGGGCTCAAACATGAGTGAGAGGGATCAAGCCAGACAGCTAGCAGAGATGCTGAAAAGGAAGATTAGGATGAAAGCGCTCCCTCCCTCCGACTCTCACTCACACTCTCCCTCCTCCCAATCCGTTCATCATAGGAGGAGCTCTACGAACACGCCCAAGCAACTCACAATGGTAGTACCCATCCCTGCCTGTTCCTCACTCACTCTCACATGTAACCAGAGAGAGAGAGAGAGAGAGAGAGAGAGAGAGAGAGAGAGAGAGAGAGAGAGAGAGAGAGAAGGAAAACAATAATGCACATCAGGGAGAAGAAATTGGGCTTGGCAGATGGATAGCTGGGGGGGCGGGTTTGTTAAAGCTATATATTTATGACAGATGTCTGGTTAACTGGACCGCAATGAATATGTAAAACAGTTCACAATAGTTAACCTGAGCAGAGTATCACTGCTAGTTCACTTCTGTAATGATGCACATTCGGCCTGTGTCTTGACACTTGATAGTCATGGATTTAATTGATTTGATTCAGCTATATATGGACTACTGGTAATGCGATCCTGCTTAAATAAGAGCCAGTTTTAGCAGCTGAAAACAATCTTTTAAAATCCTTAGAAACAATGTGAGTAGTGACTTACCAAATAAAAAATAATCCATTCATCATTCATCCAGATAGGGTCCTCCCGTATAGATTCACCTCATAAACAGGGAATGCATTACTGTTCTTCACACAGTTTACTGGCTGCAATGCTCTTACCTGGGAAGTGTGTGTGTGTGTGTACAGGTTTGGGTGGTTTACGAGGAATTTTTTTTTAGGTTACAAACTGGCAATTACAAGGGTATTATGCTATAAATGTGGTTTATGAGGACATTTCTAGTGTCCCCATAATTCAAATTGCTTAAAACACATACTAAATGATGTTTTTTTGAAAATGTAAAAATGCAGAAAGTTTTTTGTGACGGTTAGGTTTAGGGGTAGGGTTAGGAGATAGAATCTATAGTTCGTACAGTATAAAAATCATTATGTCTATGGAGAGTCCTCATAAGGATAGCTGCACCGTGTGTGTGTGTGTGTGTGTGTGTGTGTGTGTGTGTGTGTGTGTGTGTGTGTGTGTGTGAACAATAAATTGTCTAAAGCCTGATGCAAAACCTCACCACAACTTGTGTGTGGATAAAGCAGATTCAGTACACACTGTTGTTGTTCATCCGCTCGAGGCCTTTTGGTTTAGTTTCCCCTATAAATAGTTTGAGTCGTTAGTGTTGACATATGTTACTTTTTAACAATATTCTTGTTGTTTGAATTGTTTCCTTGCATTCCCACATATGTATTCATACAAGCACATAAAAAACTCAGTGAGATAATAACTAATAAATAGTTTGAGAAATAATGAACACAGTAGCTGCTTAAAAACCTCTGACAGTGAAAGTTCGCAAGTTTCCTTGAACAGACTATTGCCGCTCATAGTCCTACGTCGTGACTCTTTTCAACATTAAGCAGGTACTGACCAAAGCCATGTTCTTTTTCCAAAGAACTACTGCACAAATATCTGCTGTGAATTGCAAAAAACCACAATAGCTAGGTTTCCATCCAAGTTGCGAATTGAATGTATGCGAAAAAACATAATATAGCAAAAATATGTCAGAATAAAGCCTCGTGTCCATCCCATGTGTTCAAAAGAGCAAAATCGTCACTTCTGGAGAAATTGTACCCACTTAATAAAATACTTGCAGATTAGAGCACGCAGACAAAACACTCTAGAAGAACTTTGTCTTATGCCTGGGAGCGACAGCGCTTCACACAGGTCTGGGAGCACAATGTGTGTGCATTCCTCCGCCTTTATTTCTTTGCAATGCAGATTTCAACAGTGTCAATAAAGCTGCTCTTTGGAACAGTTCAAGTTTGTATTCGACTTATTTACTCTGCAAACTCTGTGCAGACTTTGGATTTTCAGGCCACCGTTATTTCAGGATGACCAGAGCAACATTTCAGATGTCCACTGGTTAGTCCAGTAATGGACGAGTTAATCAGTCACATGAAATTTTTTGATGCACATCTTGCAATCCTAATAAATTAAATAGGATTTTATTCGGTAAATGTATTTCCATCATAGTTTATGCACATTTCTTCTAATCGAATAAAAATGTATCCACCTCAAGCGAGTGTATAAATTTTTTATGCACATGGGTATTTTATTTGCATATTGTTGTTTCCATCCAGCAGTTTTTATGCAATATCCCAAAATGTGCATAACAATATGTGGATGGAATCTCAGCTAATGACAGATAAATGGTCACTGGATCTGAATTGCCCTTAAACTACCTCCTGTGGCACATCAATTTACCCAAATACTGTAGGACATTATCCTGGATCAACCACATTTCTCACACTAACACCATCTCTAACTTTATGGCCCTAACTTCATTCCAATCCCTAGCCCTAAAGGCAAGATTATACGGCACATCTTTAAAAAAGTGAAACATGTAAATGTCTACACAAAAACTGGGCATCACACTCCAAACGACTTCAGATAAAGCAGTAATGTCAGTCTGAACACAACAAACTCATGCAGAAACACACGCCCTCCAATTAACTCGTCATCTACATCGTAGAGGCATTAATTATCCTTCCACAACTCAAAGTAACTTTTCCATCGCAAAGCTCGAATTCAAGCATTCCCGCACGCATTTCCATTGGAAGGTCACCGTTTGACTTCAGATTTGACCTGGACATGGAGACATCACACAGAGCATTTAATAGGAACTGTGGTCTCATTTTCTGAGGATTTTATTTAAAAAAAAAGATCAAAACAGCAGTGGTGCTCCTAGATCAGCACTTCCATCTTCTGAAACCATCCACATACAGATAAGGGACCATGCTACACTGCGGTTTTCCTGCAACATCCTATTGCATAATTGATTTTGAACTTGCTATGATGAATACAGTCATGCGGTATTTAGATGGTGCAGGGGGAGGCATTCTGCCTGACCTAATATGGAGTTCATATGTGACCACTGTATACTATGTGAGTATACATTGGTACGAATGGTTCCTCCAGTGCTGCTAGTCTTGCCCCGTCCTGTGGCCCACCCTCCCTCATCAGGTCCAGTTGGTTTGACCTGCTGCTCAGCTGTCATTATAAAGAGTGGATGTCCCACGCAGTAAAGGAAAAAGCTCACTAATCCCACATCATATAATTCTGCTTGCAAAGAGGATTAGAGCCAACCACTGGATGTAGTCCATGACGAGATTTAAATCATACACCCTTGTCAACTCCTCATCAACAATCATCATCTTCATTGTGATCATAATAACTGCCTATGTGATTTATCACCCAAAAATGAAAATTCTGTCATTTACTTACCATCATGTTGCTCCAAACCCATATACATTTCTTTCTTCAGCCATTTCGGCCTCTTGGGGATCCCTGGACCTCAGTCTGAAAACCCCTACTTTAAGCTACAGGCAGAAGGGACCTTTTGAGAAATCTTTGCAGAGATGACAACAAAGTTCTGTTTTCACAACAGTTTACATGGGTGCTATACCTGTAGAGGTCAAGATCAATCATTTCACAAAAAGAACACATTTCTCAAGTGAAACATCAAAAGAAGCCCATTATAGAAACTACTACATATATTTTACAACAATTAAAATCCTAAATGAGAAAAAATTTACATGACATTGCTTGTTATGTAGGTAAAATGCCATAATGATTTAAGAAACTGCTAAAAAAACATTCTGGGACCCAAATAAGGCTAAATCTTCCCTGCAGTAGAATTATTGTTTTATGTAAACACTTAATTTTCAAGACAGCCACTCAGAGGAAATAGCGTACAACAGCCAAGCAGGACCTGCATTATGCAGAATCATCGTTGTTACAATTTCACTCAGCTTAAGTACTCTACTGGCTCTCAAACAACACCCCTTGTCTATCACTAACGAATGATGGACCAAGCATTGACCAAATGCAGTATATTATGCATAGCATTGGTGGCTTGCACTTGGCTTTAATTAGGTTTTTAGGGGTGTAAATCAGTCTATGGCTCTAAGTTCTCTTATTGAATCAATAAAGGTGAAACTTCAGATGCTGATTACAATTTCCATCAGTGCTGTCCTTAAAAACAGTGGTTTGTGGTTCCCGTCACACATTATTGAATACATTTAAGCATGTTCACATTTTCCTGTTGCTCAGCATTTTTTACAATCAATCTCCACTTTTACATTCTTGTTTTATTTTTTGCGATTTGAATTCTTCGTGCATATCACCACCTGCTGGGCAGGGAGGAGAATTTATGGTAAAAACTGACTTAAATATTGATCTGTTTCTCAACCACACTTATCATATCACTTCTGAAGACATGGATTTAACCACTGGAGTCTAATGGATTACTTTTATGCTGCCTTTTTGTGCAGCTTTTTGGAGCTTAAAAATGTTGGTACCCAATTACTTGCAAAAATCTTTGTTTGTAATCAGCAGAAGAAAGAAAGTCATACACACGGCATGAGGCTGAGTAAATGATGAGAGAATTTTCATTTTTGGGTGAACTATCTCTTCAACATAATAATGTTGTGAGCAAGGACTAAAAACTTAATGTTTTGCAGCCTCCTTTCCAAAAGGTTACCAGTTAGATCAAAATAAAAGAATGGTTAATAACGTTCTTTTTAAAATGACAGTACTCTGTGCTAATGGGTAGGTGAAATACCAATTGTAGTGTTGCTAGATCTCGCAAGAGAAACAAGCAACATGGTCTGGAAAAGCAAGCCTAAACTAAGCCACTTGCCACACCAAAATAAGCGAAAATAAGCAGTTTTTCCCTGTGTGGTAGATTTATCACCATAGATATCAAAACAAGCAGTTAATTAACAGTTAAGTATAATTTATTTTTTACAGATCTGCTTCTCTGCTGCTAAAACACAGCAGCATCAATTCTGCATTAATGCAACACATCTAAAAATAATTCAGTGAAGTCTTGGAAACAACTGAAAAAAGTACTTTTTACCTCTAATAATGTTTTCCTTGTATCTGGATTAGCCGTGCATGTATACTGTAGTGTTTATGCAAAGTTGTTAAAAAGGGCATCCACAATCAGCAATTAGGCAAAGAAATGTGTGATGCAGCAGTTTCCTTCAGGATTAAAACACACGTTTCAACAAAACACGTGGAACAAAATTGACCGGTTATAACCAGTTACCAGCATTTAAAAATAACGTTTTCACTCTGGAACAATTGAAAATCCCTTTGTTCCGTGTTTTCATTTTCATTCCTTGAACCGTTTTTAGTCCCTGGTTGTGAGCAAAAAATTTAATAATTGTTGGCTAATGTAATAGGTTATTTTATTAAGAGAAATGTAACAGGCTACATTATGAAATTTTTTATAAAACTGTATTACTTTTGTGATTGTGACCTGCTCCATCATTTTGAGTCGCTTTCACTCATTAACACATTTTGAGTTTCCTAAATGAATTATAAATGTATTTTCTAAATGTATTTCTAAAAATATAATGATTGCATTTCTACTCCAAACTGTTGTGGAGATATAATCACTTAAATGATAGCTATCATAACACAATGTTTTTGAGAAAATGTTCTCTAAAGATTTTAAACAATTTGTAGAAAAAAATACATTCAATAATTGATAGACATCAACCACAGGTAAGTTAAGATATAATGCACATAATGTCCTGCATATACTAACTAAAGAGCTAGGATCATTAACTAACTTTCCTGAGGTAAATGTAACATTAGGTGACAGGTTGTTCAGAAGCTGTTTTATTGACGTCTTCCCTCGGTTGAAACAGTGATCGGATGATTACATGAGAGAAGACCTATAGAAGTAAGTTGTACTGTATCTTTCAACATACTCTCTGATGTTCATTTCACGCTATAACTTGTATTAAACTGAAGAAGATGATCAGTTCACCCTTGCCTGCAGAATCACAAAAATTTACATTGTTTTAGAACAGCTTTCCTAATACGCCCCCCAACACCCAACTTCCAAAAGTGTGTTAATGCTGCGCACATTTTTACGGCGAGTTTATTTTTTTGTAATCCTGATGTGTGCGTAGTAAATTGCGTACGCACATTTTAATGCCCATTTTGTGCATACGTAACGTTTAAACATCAGGCCCCTGCTCTTAGCACACCTTCGACATCAATGACTCGTAAACAAGCTTTCCACATAAGTCAGACATGGCCACCCATCTGCGAGCTCTGGAACAGATCATCCATTAAGTTGAAAAAGATGAGAGGAAGAGTTAGTAAGAGTCCCCATCAGATATAAATCAGAGTGTGGAATAGCAATGAGCTCTCAGCCGAAGCTCATCTCATCATCTCCTCTGGAGAATTCACCAATAAAACCACCAATATAAATGTGTCATATACTGCATGTTTGAGAGTATGGTGCTAACTTTCACTGCAGTGTGGGGTCTTCAGGCAGTTTGTCATTGCTTTCACAGTTATAGTTGCCTAATAGAACAATGTGAAGACACAGCACATTATGAGGTGTGGCAATGTTATTTTAAACCCAATATACAGATTAAATAGTTAGCTTGTTTGCTAGTTTCAAACATTCACTCACAGAGAGGCCCCATAAGATAAAAATGGGAGTTTTGTCTAAGCTTTGGGGCCATCTGTGCTAGTGTACTTGTAAAAGTTGACAGTATAAACCTTTAGCACATACTGTTAAAGGTGCACTCAGTAACTTTTGTCTTTGTGTCATCTTGGACTTACACTGCACATTCATATTTTCTTCTGTTAAAACGCGTGTATTATTTGAGCTGTTAAGTTGTTTAAATCGTTTTTGCGGGATTACTGTGTTACAGCATTATGTCGTCATGGCAACAGAGTTGTAAAGTTGGATATAACTTTACACAGAAAAGGTTCGGAAGCAATTTTATCACATTAAAATCTTGTTAAAAACGTGCATTTTGCTTAAGTCTTGTGGCTACACTTGTGAAACAGTGAGTAGTTTAACATTCACGGAATGGCCTCACTGTAACCCAGATTTTTTTTTGTTGCCTTTTTTAAAGTCGAAATATATTTTGTGGCAATCAACATTGTGCCACATTTGCTTGTATTGAACTCCAAATGTTCCATTAGGTGCAAAATTTGTAGAAAACACAAATAGTACCTGGCAACCCACAGAGAGGCCAGGTGCATCCAGCCTGTGTGTGGGGGTGGATTATCTTTTCAAACTGAAGAGAGGCAGGGCTGCTGAATAAACAAACCACAGAGGTGAGGTCTCTCTTGCCTTTGCACTCTTGAAGCAAGCAGGTGATAAGGATGTTATTCTGGATGTCAAATTACTGTATACTTTAGCATGCATACACCATATTTATGCCAAGAACTTGTTGAGAGGTGGACATCTTTGTGTAAGATTATACTAGATTAAAAATCACTCCTGAGCTTTCTTGTTTAATATCTGCTTTAGAAAATGCAGCCTTCATACCAGCACCCTCCCCTCAAGCCCCTATATTTTTTTCTTCTAAAGCCTAGACAAATATTGAAATTTCATTCACAATACAGTCATAATTTTTTCCATATGTCCTGTGTACTGTGTACTGGACAAAAACAAACTATTAGCTTAGCATTGTGTCTCTAGCTTTCTTTGTTAAGGAGGAAGCGGGAGTCGGGTAAACAGCCAAAGTAAGACTTTTATTTCTACACTTTTCAGTGACACACATGGGATTGCTTTTCAGCACAACGAAAATGACACACACGAACACGGCTGCGTGCGTCTCTCATTTTCCCCTCTGGCAGTTTGGACTGCCCTTTTATCCCTCTCCAGCTCTCATTGCAACACAAAACAGCTGTTAGAGGTGATTTCCCACAGGTGTCAATCCTTACCGCTCTTCCTCTCCTGGGCTCCCTCTCCACAGACATCGTTCAGCCACGCCCACATCACCACACAATGTTACAATTAAAGGAAAAGTTCACCCAAAAATAAAAATCCTTGCTTCATTTACTCAAGCTTATGTTGTTCCAAACCATACAGTCTGACTTTCTGTCTTCTGTGGAACATAGGAAGTAGATGTTAGGCAGAATTATGGCCTCAGTCACCATTCACTTTCACATCTGTTTCCATACAATAAAAGTAAATGGTGACTGACTCTAAAATTCTGCCTAACAATTACGTTAGCTCTGCGATCTGGGCTTTCACCTTATGAACTAATGCACTTTTTAACGCATTTGGACCCACTCAAGCAATGTCAATAGTAATTAATGTGCATTTTTGACGCATTTGGACCCACTCAAGTGTAAGGCACCCCACCCCCTGTCGCACCAGATCCACTGCCCTTCAAAACAAGAGACACGACGCAACAGCCGAAGACGGTCGTCTAGCAGATGTTTACATAAACAAACAATAAAACAATTACGCAGAAAGTGTTTTACCGTTCATCGTGTATTAATTGCTTTGAGGCTGTAGATAAAAAGTGTCTGCAAAATGAATATTTGCAAATAAAATTTCTTTCTCCAGAGGGGCACCTCAGCCCAAGAGGGCAAAGGGGCAGTGGCTTGGGCCACCGAGCCACCCCCCGTGAACGTCCCTGCTGCCTAACATCTACTTTTGCGTTCCATGGAAGAAAGAAATTCATACAGGTTTGGAATGACATAATGATGAGTAAATGATGACAGTATTTTCATTTTTGGGTCAACTAAAATGGTACATGAGAACAAAATTAACTGTGGTTAGCAATTAGCAATTGTGACTTTATATTTCTTGCAGTTGCAACGTTATTTCTCATACTTGCTTTATATCTTGCAAGTGTGACTATTTCTTGGAATTACGACTTGATATATCACAATTGCAACTTTATTTCTCACAGGCTAATTGAGACTTTATTTCTCATAATTGAAACTTTATATCTTGTAATTGCGACTTATTTTTTTGTAATTGCGAGTTTATATTTCGCCATTACGACTTTATCACAATTGTGACTTTAGTTCTCGTAGGCTAATTGCGACTTTATGTCTCATAAATGTCACTATATCTCACAACTGTGACTTCATTTGTAATAATTGCAAGTTTATATGACGCAGTTGGGAGTTTATTTCTTGTAGGCTAATTGTGATTTTATTTCTTATATTTGCGACTTTATATCTCATAATTGGGACTTCGTATCTTGTAATAGCGAGTTTATATTTCAAATATAAAGTCAGAATTACCTTTTTTCATGTTTTTCTTCTGTGGCGGGATAAATGCACCATAGAGGACCCAAGTGGCTTTTGGCCAGTATAAACTGCAAAGTGGACCAGATTTTTATGCCGATAGTAAAGTCTGGGTATGCAAGACTAATGCTGGATTCGTTTGTTCCCATACAGTACATCTACTGAGTATGTGTAATGCTGGAAGGCAAGCAGTTCTAATCATCAGTCTTGATAATTACATACATCACTTAGTGAGATTTAACCTGTTAAAGTCTGGTAAATTAAACTAATTAGAGATCTGACATTTCGCAAGTCTAATGTCTTGTATCATTTCTGCCTTTAGTGTCTCAGTTGGAGACCCTACCGAAAAGGTCACGCTCATCTCTCTGAGTGATTGCCTGGCAGAGTGACCGTGACTCAGACTAGAAAGGTGTTGATGATGTATGAAACAGGTCTGGGTTTACCTGGGCAATGTCTGGACTGACTGGAAGGGTCACATACATCACACTGGCTCATAAATCATACTTGTATAGTCTTCATTTACCTGCCTTATACTTTGGCACATTTGACACAGAAGCAATAAATAATGTCAATACAATAAACCTTGAAAACAAGTGCCTTATATAATGTGAAGGTAAATATAGTCCTAATTTAAATTGCCCCAAAATGACACATATGTCTTTTAAAAATCAAAATCATAGTGAAAATCAAAGTGCTTTTCGAGAGTACAAGATTTCAGCCAAGATTTCACTTTCATTGCATCTTTTTCCACACAATTAAAGTGAATGGTGACTGAGGTTAACATTCTGCATAACATCTTCTTTTGTGTCCCACAGAAGAAAGAAATTCATCCATGTTTGGAGCAACATAAAGGTGAATAAATGATGATGAAATATTAATTTTTGTGAACTATCCCTTTAAGTAGATCTTTTCTTTAATCATGATAGAACGTATCTCATGCATGCATCAATAGTTTGATTTGATTAAGCAGCATATTTCTGCTTAAAATTACATTCTAATTAATTATCTTGCCAATTAAAGTCTCCCTTGGTAAACTTTGTATTGCACTTGTCTTAGACTTATCTTTTGGACTGATTCACAAATCATTATGATTTGTATGATGATCATAGTGTATGATGAAATACATTTAACATTATCCTAGTGCACCAGGAGTCCAAGAAAGCACATAGATACTGTTGATCCAGCTTATGAAATTCAAGCTACAGGTGTGTCCACCCTGACTGCACCATATAAGCACACTAACTAGGGTACCACTGGAAAGATTCCTCAAATAATTGTCCAAGAAGCACTGAGCTGTGCTTCTGTACATCCCAAAATGTTGTTCTCCTTTTGTTGTTTCAATCTCTAGTACTAGAAAATTAATCTTAGAAACTTAGAAAATGTAAAAATGATTATTTAAGAATAAACATAGTAAAAATTACCTGTCGCCGAAATCTTTATAACAGAAGGCAGTCCTTACGTTTTGTGTTGAAGGGTTCTGGTCCAACAGAATGATGCAGAAAGAGGAGGGTGAGTCGGGAGAGAGTGAAAAAGTAAGAAAGAGAAAGAGAGAGAGAGAGAGAGAGAGAGAGAGAGAGAGAGAGAGAGAGAGAGGGGGGTCTGGCTGTGGAGTTCCTTGATGCAGTCTGTGCAAGGACTGAATGCTAATCAGACAGAGGCCTTTCCCCATGCTTACAGCAACACTGGCCCTGCACATATGTCTTGTCAGTTCCTGCCAACACACACACACACACACACACACACACGCACACATGCATACACAGCTAACCAGCCTAGCTCACACTATCCATGAACAGCATTACAGTATTATCTCAGCCCCGTCACCTCTTTTACTTTGGGTGTAAAAAAAAAGCAAATAAATTAAACAGAGACACAAAAAATTTATATTTACACATTTTATACATAGACAAATGCAAATGTAGATTTTACTCCTTGAGCAAATTCACTCTAAGAAGCTGAAAAGCCTTGGGGAACAGATTGATCGTATGTCTCTGGTGGGAGAAATGCTTTAAATTATAATTTAAAGGGTAAATCACACTTGAGTAAAAAAAGAATTCTGAATGGTGAAAGCGTAGGCTGCAGCTAGCAGCTAAATAATTTAACAATATTGATGTGACAGTATGCAAGCTTTGCCTGGCATTTGTCATACAAAAATGAAAGAGCGCAAAGAGAGATTGAGACTATGATTCTCTTTGTCGCAAGAACGTTCTGTTTTCACACTTGGCTGCCGCAAATAAACAAAAGAAACAAACAAATGAATAACACATTTGCAAAAATCTGTGTATTTGGAGGAAAGCCTACTTTTGTCATTTTACCAAGATGTATTTGCTTTGATATAGCCTACTGTATGTGTTCAGACATAATTTATATTGTTTTGAAGGGCAAAAGCAGTGTTAAAATATTTCTGTAGACTAACATAAAAATATCATGGTACTAGCATGGGTTTTTGGACAAGAACCATTGTATTCTTTTAAGTACTGTAAGCTACCACCACATTTATTTATTTTTTATATTTGCACATAAATAAATTAATAAATACATATAATTTAGACAGAACGATGCACTGTTAACCCTAATGCTCAAAATAATTAATTGTTTTGAGTAGGGTAAAAAAAAAAAAAAAATCATACACATTAGTAGAAATAAATTAACTTAATGAGAATTTAGAACTTTCTCTTTCTTTTGAGATCCCAAAGCTGACACCTTTGAATTTTTTTTATTGTTCCGAGTTTGATGAACTTGTCTCTTTAAATTTACAAGAACTTAAATTGAACTGAAACTGAATCAAGGTGTATTGTTACCACATCGCATGCTTTTAGCATGCTAGCATTCACTGTACTAGCTAGTAATTGCTAGGTTTTCTCTATTTGTAGTATTTAAAGTTGCACTCAGTTTCTTTTGTCATTGTGTCATCTTGGATTTACACTGACACCTAGCGGCTTGGATGCAGCATAATTTAAAATCAATAGTTTTCATTTTCAGATGCCATTGTAGAAATTTACTATTCACAGTCAGCCATGATTACTTTAATCAGTGAGTGAAAGTGTCAAATAACAGGACGGTTACTGAAATTAAGCGAGTAGTTTTTGGCTGCTCATGTGATTCTAACATGGCAGCCCTCATGTGCGGACCCTCTCCATATAGAATAAAACAGCTTTTATAAGGTTACTGATATGACTGAGTCTTCATTTTAATGTGAGTGATCATGATTTCCTACATATATTGCAAAAGTACAATTCATGTCTTTAGGAGTTAAACTTTTTTAATGAGGAAAATATGACTGAGTGCACCTTTAAGTTGAGATTACTTATTAATTATTAGTTCAGTGACAGAATAAAATTTTAAGTTAAGTGCTATTAGTTATTAGCTATGAGTTAGTTTACTCAATATTTCAAGTTAAGAGCAATTAGAATGCATGTGTAGTACAAAATTCAAATCTGGAAGTTCTATTAACTTTAGTTCTATTAAAATTGATGTAATTGATTCCCTCAAATTTTTTGAGTTTTCCTAACTTATTAGGGTTTAGACAAATTAAGACAAAAACAAGATGGATGATAGATAGATGACAGACAGACAGAGAGATAGACAGACAGACAGACAGACAGACAGAGGGAGAGATAGATAGATAGACAGACAGACAGACAGACAGATAGATAGGGTTGAGAAAGACTTGCAAAATATAGGCTATGTTCAGAATACTATTCTATGTGTTCCTACAAAACCAACTGACTGCCTCCATAATATTTTGAGAACAATTGCTCTCTCTACAGGCCAGACAGGATATCACAAGAATGTAACGTCCTTTTTTTTTTTTTTTTAATACCTTGATACACATTTGAGACAAAACTCCCAAACCCCCTGCTAATTAAAATAATAAGAACAGCTATGTATCTGAGGAACTGTGTTCAGACTTATGGAAAAAAGACCAACTGTGAACACGTATAAGTAATTTATAAGGTAAAACATCCTTTTCACTCTTTATTCGTGACATTATGGCTTGTGTCAGCATAATTCTGGGCAATATTAAGAACTGTCAGCTATACACATTGGCTACTAAATTTATCAGATGAGTCCATGTAACTGTTAACTGTAGCCATGGAATCAGTAGTGGATTTAGGCATGGGCGACATGGGCAGTTGCCCAGGGCGGCATCTTGCAGGGGAGTGGCACGAGGCACCCACACAGACTTGTAATCTAGACTTACTCAAACATCCCAGTGATTTTAAAGATTTTAAAGATCACGAAACCAGCAGCAATTTGTTAAGAAAATGTCCTGGTTATATTTAACCCCAAATCAATACAACAAAAAAATGAAATTATACTTTGCATAAATGAAACGTACATTAAGGACCATTAAGAGTTTTAGCAATGTGACATTATTTTAGGACACTTTTGCACATTTTACCCCTCAGATTCATTATCATAACGCATTTAGAAGTTTTACTTTTACTTTTCCACTGTTAGTTTGTGCATTTTTTTTTTTTATTGTATTACACTAAAACAAATGCTGTTGTACAATGTTTTTTAATTAAAATAAGTAAAAATGAAAGGCAGTACCTTAGAGTATACTAAGATGTACAAAAAGTTTATATATATATATATATATATATATATATATATATATATATATATATATTTTTTTTTTTTTTTTTTTTTTTTTTCGTATTGCAGTAAGGAAAATTGGGGAGAAACATATGCATAACTGTCATGGAAATAATGTCACAATGTAAAAAATATTAATGGCCCTAAAAATAGGCTTCATTTTCTATATGCAAAATATTTCTTATTTCATTCATTTGATTTTTGAGTAAAATATGATCAGAACATTTTCTTGACAGGTTTCGTGAGAATCATCCCCATTAGAAAACTGTACTATGGTAACCATAATCTCCACCAAAATATCACAGATTTACCAGTTAATGTTACTATTGAAAATCATGACAAATTAATATGGGATTTCCTTTAAACAGTGTAAATAGTGTAAAAAGTTACAGAATCTTTCTGTCATGCACAGTTTTCTCTTTTTATGAGCTAAAAGAGGTTAAGAAATTAATTCGATTTTTATTTTTTTTGGAAGTTATCTAATTTAATTATTTGTATTATTAATATAGAATTCTTTATTAAGACATTGTACATTAAAATAAATTAAAGTCAGTTCAGTCCACACCACAAAGTTCACAAACATGTCATATTGTGATCCTGAGCTGGGTAGTGAGTTTCCGAGATTGGTGGGGTGTATTCTGGAGCAGCCCAGCGTGAAAGGAACCGTAGCCAGCTCTCCTCGTGCTCTTTTATTTATTTAACCCAAGACAAATCCCAGAGAGAGACATAGAGAGTAAAGAGAGAAAGAGAGCAGGAACCTCAATTCATTCAAAACCCACTGAAAGCTTCACGGCCCTTGACAGACAAGACACGTGGTAGCAGTGAGACAAAAGGGGAATCTTGGGTCTTTTCTTTCTTTCATCTTGGCTGCAGAACTGTGAGGAAAGAGGGAATATCAGAAACAACAAGACAGAAATGGAGCTGGTCAAGATAAATATGTCATACATGGTCAACAGACTGTTACAGATACTGTGTAACTAAAAGAATGGCCATACAATATTCTGGGTTCAATAAAAGTCAAGCTCAGTCAACAGCATTTGTAGCATTACGTTGATTACCACAGCAAACAGTGTCGACTCGTCCCTCATTTATTTAAAAATCACAGTTATAAGGCACTTACAATGAAAGTGAATGAGGCCAGTCCATAAGCATTACAATATACATTGTTTCAAAAGTATAGACACAAGATTTAAACATTTTATGTGTTAAAATACATATATATGTTACTAACGTTATCAGTGTAAAATAATATCCAATACATAATTATAACTTTGTTGCCATGACGACGCAAAGTCTGTTAACCCTACAAGCGATTTTCTCACACTAGAGTCATGCAAAAACGTATAATGTTTATGTTGGCTATACTTTTGAAACAGTGTGTATATTAATGCTTATGGACTGGCCCAATTCACTTCCATTGTAAATGCCTTACTGTAAACACATTTTTAAATAAACGAAGGACAAGTCAACAGTATTTTCTATGGTAATTAACATTATGGTACAAATGCTGTCAATTGAGCTTATAGTTGCACTCAGTCTTTTTCTTTCACATTGAAAAGGTTTTACTCCAGGGGAAATGAATAGTAATTTTGAAACATATGTATAAAATCATGACCAGATGAAGACGCCAGTCATGTCAGTAACCTTATAAAAGCTGTTTTATTTTACATGGAGTGGGTCCCCTCATGGGGGCTGACATGTTATGATCACATGACCAGCCGAGTACCACTCAATCTCAGTAACCGCCCTGTTATTGGACAGTTTCACTCATAGATTCAATTAATCATGGCTGACTGTGAATAGTGAATTTTTACCAAAGCATTGGTAACTGAAAACTATTGATTTTGAATGATGATGGATCCATGACCCTAGGTGTCAGTGTAAGTCCAAG